>NC_089813.1:35761357-35849173 GCF_029633855.1 Hoplias malabaricus
AGCCGAGATTCACTCGTTTCTGATCACAGTTCACTCTACACAGCTCCTGGCCATGTTTACAGAGCTCTGATGCTTTTTCCTAATGGTTCCCTTCACCTTTGCATCTGCTGTTTGTTCTTTCTCAGAGCTGAAAGGCATTTGAATCTGAAGGAAATCTGACAAATCCTTGGAGGTCAAAGTCTAAAGGATGTGCTTCCAGGCAACAGTAGAGGATTTTTTTTTAAATATCCATGCTGTGTGTAGCTTATGCCCCCCGCAACACACACACACACACACACACACACACACACATGGGCTCAAGGGAGTCATCATCCACTCTGTACAAGAACATTCATGTGTTCCACTGATAGAAAGGTGTGAGAGAGAAATAAAGAGAGGAAGGGGGTGAGGGAGGGTTAGAGGGGATCGAGAGAAAGTCTGGAAGTTGGAAGTTAAAATTGTCCACAGATGTGAGAGTGTGTGTGTGTCTGGGTGAGTGTGTGAAGTTGTCCACAGCTGTCAGAGTGTGTGTGTGACTGCGTGAGTGTGTGAAGTTGTCCACAGGTGTGAGAGTGTGTGTGTGTGTGTCTGGGTGAGTGTGTGAAATTGTCCACAGCTGTGAAAGTGTGTGTGTGTCTGGGTGAGTGTGTGAAGTTGTCCGCTGGTGTGAGAGTGTGTGTGTGTCTGGGTGAGTGTGTGAAGTTGTCCACAGCTGTCAGAGTGTGTGTGTGACTGTGTGAGTGTGTGAAGTTGTCCACAGGTGTGAGAGTGTGTGTGTGTGTCTGGGTGAGTGTGTGAAGTTGTCCGCTGGTGTGAGAGTGTGTGTGTGTCTGGGTGAGTGTGTGAAGTTGTCCACAGCTGTGAGAGTGTGTGTGTGGCTGAGTGAGTGTGTGAAGTTGTCCACAGCTGTGAGAGTGTGTGTGTGTCTGGGTGAGTGTGTGAAGTTGTCCACAGCTGTGAGAGTGTGTGTGTGTGTGTCGGGGTGAGTGTGTGAAATTGTCCACAGCTGTGAGAGTGTGTGTGTGTGTGTCGGGATGAGTGTGTGAAGTTGTCCACAGCTGTGAGAGTGTGTGTGTGGCTGAGTGAGTGTGTGAAGTTGTCCACAGCTGTGAGAGTGTGTGTGTGTCTGGGTGAGTGTGTGAAGTTGTCCACAGGTGTGAGAGTGTGTGTGTGTCTGGGTGAATGTGTGAAGTTGTCCACAGCTGTCAGAGTGTGTGTGTGTGTGTGTCTGGGTGAGTGTGTGAAGTTGTCCACAGCTGTGAGAGTGTGTGTGTGTCTGGGTGAGTGTGTGAAGTTGTCCACAGCTGTGAGAGTGTGTGTGTGGCTGAGTGAGTGTGTGAAGTTGTCCACAGCTGTGAGAGTGTGTGTGTGTCTGGGTGAGTGTGTGAAGTTGTCCGCTGGTGTGAGAGTGTGTGTGTGGCTGGGTGAGTGTGTGAAGTTGTCCACAGGTGTAAGAGTGTGTGTGTGTGTGTGTCTGGGTGAGTGTGTGAAGTTGTCCACAGCTGTGAGAGTGTGTGTGTGTGTGTCTAGGTGAGTGTGTGAAGTTGTCCACAGGTGTAAGAGTGTGTGTGTGGCTGAGTGAGTGTGTGAAGTTGTCCACAGCTGTGAGAGAGTGTGTGTGTGTGTCTGGGTGAGTGTGTGAAGTTGTCCACAGGTGTGAGAGTGTGTGTGTGTCTGGGTGAGTGTGTGAAGTTGTCCACAGCTGTGAGAGTGTGTGTGTGTGTGTCTGGGTGAGTGTGTGAAGTTGTCCACAGCTGTCAGAGTGTGTGTGTGTCTGAGTGAGTGTGTGAAGTTGTCCACAGCTGTGAGAGTGTGTGTGTGTGTGTCTGGGTGAGTGTGTGAAGTTGTCCACAGGTGTAAGAGTGTGTGTGTGTGTGTCTGGGTGAGTGTGTGAAATTGTCCACAGCTGTGAGAGTGTGTGTGTGTCTGGGTGAGTGTGTGAAGTTGTCCACAGCTGTCAGAGTGTGTGTGTGACTGTGTGAGTGTGTGAAGTTGTCCACAGGTGTGAGAGTGTGTGTGTGTGTCTGGGTGAGTGTGTGAAGTTGTCCGCTGGTGTGAGAGTGTGTGTGTGTCTGGGTGAGTGTGTGAAGTTGTCCACAGCTGTGAGAGTGTGTGTGTGGCTGAGTGAGTGTGTGAAGTTGTCCACAGCTGTGAGAGTGTGTGTGTGTCTGGGTGAGTGTGTGAAGTTGTCCACAGCTGTGAGAGTGTGTGTGTGTGTGTCGGGGTGAGTGTGTGAAATTGTCCACAGCTGTGAGAGTGTGTGTGTGTGTGTCGGGGTGAGTGTGTGAAGTTGTCCACAGCTGTGAGAGTGTGTGTGTGGCTGAGTGAGTGTGTGAAGTTGTCCACAGCTGTGAGAGTGTGTGTGTGTCTGGGTGAGTGTGTGAAGTTGTCCACAGGTGTGAGAGTGTGTGTGTGTCTGGGTGAATGTGTGAAGTTGTCCACAGCTGTCAGAGTGTGTGTGTGTGTGTGTCTGGGTGAGTGTGTGAAGTTGTCCACAGCTGTGAGAGTGTGTGTGTGTCTGGGTGAGTGTGTGAAGTTGTCCACAGCTGTGAGAGTGTGTGTGTGGCTGAGTGAGTGTGTGAAGTTGTCCACAGCTGTGAGAGTGTGTGTGTGTCTGGGTGAGTGTGTGAAGTTGTCCGCTGGTGTGAGAGTGTGTGTGTGTGTGTCGGGGTGAGTGTGTGAAGTTGTCCACAGCTGTGAGAGTGTGTGTGTGTGTGTCTAGGTGAGTGTGTGAAGTTGTCCACAGGTGTAAGAGTGTGTGTGTGGCTGAGTGAGTGTGTGAAGTTGTCCACAGCTGTGAGAGAGTGTGTGTGTGTGTCTGGGTGAGTGTGTGAAGTTGTCCACAGGTGTGAGAGTGTGTGTGTGTCTGGGTGAGTGTGTGAAGTTCTCCACAGCTGTGAGAGAGTGTGTGTGTGTGTCTGGGTGAGTGTGTGAAGTTGTCCACAGGTGTGAGAGTGTGTGTGTGTCTGGGTGAGTGTGTGAAGTTGTCCACAGCTGTGAGAGTGTGTGTGTGTCTGGGTGAGTGTGTGAAGTTGTCCACAGCTGTGAGAGTGTGTGTGTGTCTGGGTGAGTGTGTGAAGTTGTCCACAGCTGTCAGAGTGTGTGTGTGGCTGGGTGAGTGTGTGAAGTTGTCCACAGGTGTAAGAGTGTGTGTGTGTGTGTGTCTGGGTGAGTGTGTGAAGTTGTCCACAGCTGTGAGAGTGTGTGTGTGTGTGTCTAGGTGAGTGTGTGAAGTTGTCCACAGGTGTAAGAGTGTGTGTGTGGCTGAGTGAGTGTGTGAAGTTGTCCACAGCTGTGAGAGAGTGTGTGTGTGTGTCTGGGTGAGTGTGTGAAGTTGTCCACAGGTGTGAGAGTGTGTGTGTGTCTGGGTGAGTGTGTGAAGTTGTCCACAGCTGTGAGAGTGTGTGTGTGTGTGTCTGGGTGAGTGTGTGAAGTTGTCCACAGCTGTCAGAGTGTGTGTGTGTCTGAGTGAGTGTGTGAAGTTGTCCACAGCTGTGAGAGTGTGTGTGTGTGTGTCTGGGTGAGTGTGTGAAGTTGTCCACAGGTGTAAGAGTGTGTGTGTGTGTGTCTGGGTGAGTGTGTGAAATTGTCCACAGCTGTGAGAGTGTGTGTGTGTCTGGGTGAGTGTGTGAAGTTGTCCGCTGGTGTGAGAGTGTGTGTGTGGCTGGGTGAGTGTGTGAAGTTGTCCACAGGTGTAAGAGTGTGTGTGTGTGTGTGTCTGGGTGAGTGTGTGAAGTTGTCCACAGGTGTGAGAGTGTGTGTGTGTGTGTGTCTGGGTGAGTGTGTGAAGTTGTCCGCTGGTGTGAGAGTGTGTGTGTGTCTGGGTGAGTGTGTGAAGTTGTCCGCTGGTGTGAGAGTGTGTGTGTGTCTGGGTGAGTGTGTGAAGTTGTCGACAGGTGTAAGAGTGTGTGTGTGTCTGGGTGAGTGTGTGAAGTTGTCCACAGCTGTTACAGGAAATGAATGGATGAATCTACAAGGGCAGGAACTTGCACTGTCAAATGTTTTTAACTCCTTTTATTTATAGAATTATACAGACATTGGAAAAAAAATCACTGGAAGTCACTTTAATATCAAAAGCCCACAACTCAATTTCAAACTCTCAGATTCCAAACAGCGCTGTTCCAAAATATAAACCAGATCCAGATGTGTAATCAAGGCTTTGATTTGTGGTAATTATGCAGTAGTAGTGTTTTGTTACTCCTGTCTCATATAGTGCAGGCTAAACACAATCAGCTCCATGAATCTATTCTTAATTACCAGTCCTCCAGGGCCCACTTGGATTACATAATCGTGTCTCTATTAATGTACATGAGGGGGCGCAGGAGGAGGACCATGCAGGTACAGGGGCCTGCGTCAATGAGGGAATGTGTATGTGTGTGTGTGTGTGTGTGTGTGTGTGTGTGTGTGTGTGTCAGTGAGTATTAAATTCAGAATGAAAACGTGTTACTCACGCCTGTCATCCTTTTGGGCCTGATGTCGAGCGAAAGTGACAGTGATGTGCAGCGTCTCACGACACAACCCAGGAGGCCAGCACCTGAGAAAAAGAGAGAGAGAGAAAAAGAGAGAGAGAGATAGAGAGCAAAGCTAAAACCTGGTATGAGAAAAAGAGGTTGTAAGGGAGTGAGAGAGAGAGAGAGAGAGAGAGAGAGAGAGAGCAAAGATAAAACCTGGTATGAGAGAAAGAGGTTGTAAGAGAGTGAGAGAGAGAGAAGGAAAGAGAGAGAGAGAGAGAGAGAGAGAGAGAGAGAACGAGAGAGAGAGAGAACGAGAGAGAGAGAGAGAGAGAAAGAAGGAAAGAGAGAGAGAGAGAGAGAGAGAACGAGAGAGAGAGAGAGAAAGAGAGAGCAAAGCTAAAACCTGGTATGAGAGAAAGAGATTGTAAGGGAGTGAGAGAGAGAGAAAGAAGGAAAGAGAGAGAGTGAAAGAACGAGAGAGAAAGAGAAAGAGAGAGCAGAGAGAGAGTTCTTGACACAGACGACCTGGTGCTGCTGTTCGCGAGCGCTCAGGGGCTACAGCAGCACCTGGACCTGCTGGAGCAGTACTGTCAGAACTTGCGCTGTACAGGAGTGAGGTGTGGGGTCCACTCTATGAGCACAGCTTCACTAAATGGGACAAGTATCCAACAGAAAATTTCTGGATGCATTTGAAGACAAGTCCCAGAGAAACACTGCATTTTAAAGCACTACAGAGCCAAGAACTGACCCCTGAAAAGAGCTCCCTCAGTCAGCTGGTCCTGGGGCTTATTAACCCTCTAACATCTTCTAACAAACACCAGCCTCGCTCCAGCACTGCTCTACAACCAGAACTCAACATTCACCACATCATCAAACGCACTCAGAGAGATTATCTGGAGCATTGGGAAAAAGACACTCACAATCAGAGTAAATTAGAATGCTATAGGACTCTAAAAACAAAGTATAAACTGGAAGAGTATCCCTCGTCTGTCAGAGAGACAGAGCAGAGACGGATCCTGACCCCATAGAAACGGGCCGGTTTAAAAGACCTGGCGCCCCAGAGACCAGAGTCGGTGTGTTCGCTGTGCGATAGACGAGGCTGAAACAGAACTGCACTTTCTTCTTCACTGTGATAAATGTAAAAATACACGTGAAAATTTTACAAAAACATTCATTAAAATAATTCCACAATTTGAACAATGTATAGAACTGGAGAAATTACAAATAATTCTGGGCGAGGGACACACTGCAGCCCTCGCTGCTAAATATATTACAGCATGTCACCGCCTGAGAGACTGTGGGTAACACCAACAAACCCCTACCCTACTGAACCCCACCCCTAAACCTCTACTCTACTGAACCCCACCCCAAATCCCTACCCTACTGAACCCCACCCCCAAATCCCTACCCTACTGAACCCCGCCCCTAAACCCCTACCCTACTGAACCCCACCCCCAAACCCCTACCCTACTGAACCACACCCCAAACCCCTACCCTACTGAACCCCACCCCAAATCCCTACCCTACTGAACCCCACCCCCAAATCCCTACCCTACTGAACCCCGCCCCTAAACCCCTACCCTACTGAACCCCACCCCCAAACCCCTACCCTACTGAACCACACCCCAAACCCCTACCCTACTGAACCCCACCCCAAATCCCTACCCTACTGAACCCCACCCCCAAATCCCTACCCTACTGAACCCCACCCCTAAACCTCTACTCTACTGAACCCCACCCCAAATCCCTACCCTACTGAACCCCACCCCCAAATCCCTACCCTACTGAACCCCGCCCCTAAACCCCTACCCTACTGAAACCCACCCCCAAACCCCTACCCTACTGAACCACACCCCAAACCCCTACCCTACTGAACCCCACCCCAAATCCCTACCCTACTGAACCCCACCCCCAAATCCCTACCCTACTGAACCCCACCCCTAAACCTCTACCCTACTGAACCCCACCCCAAACCCCTACCTTACTGAACCCCGCCCCTAAACCTCTACCCTACTGAACCCCACCCCTAAACCTCTACCCTACTGAACCACACCCCAAACCCCTACCCTACTGAACCCCACCCCAAATCCCTACCCTACTGAACCCCACCCCCAAATCCCTACTCTACTGAACCCCACCCCTAAACCTCTACTCTACTGAACCCCACCCCAAATCCCTACCCTACTGAACCCCACCCCCAAATCCCTACTCTACTGAACCCCACCCCTAAACCTCTACCCTACTGAACCCCACCCCAAATCCCTACCCTACTGAACCCCACCCCCAAATCCCTACTCTACTGAACCCCACCCCTAAACCTCTACCCTACTGAACCCCACCCCAAATCCCTACCCTACTGAACCCCACCCCCAAATCCCTACCCTACTGAACCCCGCCCCTAAACCCCTACCCTACTGAACCCCACCCCCAAACCCCTACCCTACTGAACCACACCCCAAACCCCTACCCTACTGAACCACACCCCAAACCCCTACCCTACTGAACCCCACCCCAAATCCCTACCCTACTGAACCCCACCCCCAAATCCCTACCCTACTGAACCCCACCCCAAACCCCTACCTTACTGAACCCCACCCCTAAACCTCTACTCTACTGAACCCCACCCCCAAATCCCTACCCTACTGAACCCCGCCCCTAAACCCCTACCCTACTGAACCACACCCCAAACCCCTACCCTACCTAACCCCGCCCCTAAACCTCTACCCTACTGAATCCCGCCCCTAAACCTCTACCCTACTGAATCCCGCCCCTAAACCTCTACCCTACTGAACCCCGCCCCCAAACCCCTACCCTACTGAACCCCGCCCCAAACCCCTACCTTACTGAATCCCGCCCCTAAACCTCTACCCTACTGAACCCCGCCCCTAAACCCCTACCCTACTGAACCCCACCCCAAACCCCTACCCTACTGAACCCCACCCCAAACCCCTACCCTACTGAACCCCACCCCTAAACCTCTACTCTACTGAACCCCACCCCAAATCCCTACCCTACTGAACCCCACCCCCAAATCCCTACCCTACTGAACCCCGCCCCTAAACCCCTACCCTACTGAACCCCACCCCCAAACCCCTACCCTACTGAACCACACCCCAAACCCCTACCCTACTGAACCCCACCCCAAATCCCTACCCTACTGAACCCCACCCCCATATCCCTACCCTACTGAACCCCGCCCCTAAACCCCTACCCTACTGAACCCC
Source organism: Hoplias malabaricus (assembly GCF_029633855.1). Lineage (NCBI taxonomy): Eukaryota > Metazoa > Chordata > Actinopteri > Characiformes > Erythrinidae > Hoplias > Hoplias malabaricus. The sequence goes on from NC_089813.1 coordinate 35,769,015, forward strand.
ACCCCCAAACCCCTACCCTACTGAACCACACCCCAAACCCCTACCCTACTGAACCCCACCCCAAATCCCTACCCTACTGAACCCCACCCCCAAATCCCTACCCTACTGAACCCCACCCCTAAACCTCTACTCTACTGAACCCCACCCCAAATCCCTACCCTACTGAACCCCACCCCCAAATCCCTACCCTACTGAACCCCGCCCCTAAACCCCTACCCTACTGAAACCCACCCCCAAACCCCTACCCTACTGAACCACACCCCAAACCCCTACCCTACTGAACCCCACCCCAAATCCCTACCCTACTGAACCCCACCCCCAAATCCCTACCCTACTGAACCCCACCCCTAAACCTCTACCCTACTGAACCACACCCCAAACCCCTACCCTACTGAACCCCACCCCAAATCCCTACCCTACTGAACCCCACCCCCAAATCCCTACTCTACTGAACCCCACCCCTAAACCTCTACTCTACTGAACCCCACCCCAAATCCCTACCCTACTGAACCCCACCCCCAAATCCCTACTCTACTGAACCCCACCCCTAAACCTCTACCCTACTGAACCCCACCCCAAATCCCTACCCTACTGAACCCCACCCCCAAATCCCTACTCTACTGAACCCCACCCCTAAACCTCTACCCTACTGAACCCCACCCCAAATCCCTACCCTACTGAACCCCACCCCCAAATCCCTACCCTACTGAACCCCGCCCCTAAACCCCTACCCTACTGAACCCCACCCCCAAACCCCTACCCTACTGAACCACACCCCAAACCCCTACCCTACTGAACCACACCCCAAACCCCTACCCTACTGAACCCCACCCCAAATCCCTACCCTACTGAACCCCACCCCCAAATCCCTACCCTACTGAACCCCACCCCAAACCCCTACCTTACTGAACCCCACCCCTAAACCTCTACTCTACTGAACCCCACCCCCAAATCCCTACCCTACTGAACCCCGCCCCTAAACCCCTACCCTACTGAACCACACCCCAAACCCCTACCCTACCTAACCCCGCCCCTAAACCTCTACCCTACTGAATCCCGCCCCTAAACCTCTACCCTACTGAATCCCGCCCCTAAACCTCTACCCTACTGAACCCCGCCCCCAAACCCCTACCCTACTGAACCCCGCCCCAAACCCCTACCTTACTGAATCCCGCCCCTAAACCTCTACCCTACTGAACCCCGCCCCTAAACCCCTACCCTACTGAACCCCACCCCAAACCCCTACCCTACTGAACCCCACCCCAAACCCCTACCTTACTGAATCCCGCCCCTAAACCTCTACCCTACTGAACCCCGCCCCCAAACCCCTACTATACTGAATCCCGCCCCTAAACCTCTACCCTACTGAACCCCACCCCTAAACCTCTACCCTACTGAACCCCGCCCCTAAACCCCTACCCTACTGAACCCCGCCCCTAAACCCCTACCCTACTGAACCCCACCCCAAAGCCCTACCCAACTTAACCCCGCCCCTAAACCTCTACCCTACTGAATCCCGCCCCTAAACCTCTACCCTAGTGAACCCCACCCCTAAACCTCTACCCTACTGAACCCCGCCCCTAAACCCCTACCCTACTGAACCCCACCCCAAAGCCCTACCCAACTTAACCCCGCCCCTAAACCTCTACCCTACTGAACCCCGCCCCCAAACCCCTACCCTAGTGAACCCCACCCCTAAACCTCTACCCTACTGAACCCCACCCCAAACATCTACCCTACAGATAGAGAGAGAGAGAGAGAGAGAGAGAGAGAGAGAGATAGAGATACAGAGAGAGCGAGAAAGTCAGAGATACAGATAGAGAGAGAGAGCATCAGACAGAGAGAGAGAGATACAAATAGAGAGAGAGAGAAAGATACAGTGGGAGATACAGATAGAGCCAGAGAGAGAGAGAAAGAGAGAAAGTCAGAGAGATACAGATAGAGAGAGAGAGCATCAGAGTTACAGATAGAGAGAGAGAGAGGGAGAAAGTGTCAAAGTCAGAGAGATACAGTGAGAGAGAGAGAGAGAGAGAGAGAGAGAGACAGAAAAAAACATATATGAGAGAGAGAGGAGAGAGAAAGGACGAGAGAGGGAAGGAGGGATGTGGGTCGTGCGGGGCAGGAAAGCAATGGTGAGGAGGATGAGAGAGAGAAAAAAAACAACCTGACAGAGAGGGACAGCCCTCCACTGTCAGCAACCTGTCCTCTTTTATCTGTGTTCTCCTCTCTTCACCTGTATTACCTTACATAACCCGGACCTGCATTAACATCAGCAGAGAGCCAGGACACGTTGCATAACCCCTGGAACAGAGTGGGCTTCATGATCCGGGAGTGTTCTGAAAAAGCCAGTGGGAATCAGAGCAGGAGGATAATGAGTTTATCAGAGCAGGAGACAGCTCTCTGGTCAAAAACATCAATGGGCTGCTGCAGAGCTGTCACGATCACACCAATCAAAGTCATTATCACTGATTAATGACCAGCTCCCTTCTTGAGGCATTCACAAGAGTTACCAGACCATTAATCCAGCGCCTCTTCCAGAAACTGCTGTTCAGTTACACGTAAACAGCTTGTATAATCTCCACAGAAAGGCACTGACGCAGCCATTTAGAGCAGCCACATATCAGTCAAAAGTCACCATGCTCCATATCAAGTGTGTACTAGATGCCTATTAAGCCTTCCAGGTCTGACCTGATCTCCCTACTGCCTTTTGGTCTGTGAATGCACCCCACAAATAGTTCCAGAGAATCTAATGCAGGCATCACAAAATGGCAGATGTCATCTGGACCCAGACTAACGGGTGCTTCTATCTAGGTCAATGATTCATTCATTCATTATCTGTAAGCGCTTATCCAGTTCAGGGTCGCGGTGGGTCCAGAGCCTACCTGGAATCATTGGGCGCAAGACGGGAACACACCTTGGAGGGGGCACCAGTCCTTCACAGGGCAACACAGACACACACACACACATTCACTCACACACTCACACCTACGGACACTTGAGTCGCCAATCCACCTACCAACGTGTGTTTTTGGACCATGGGAGGAAACGGGAGCACCCGGAGGAAACCCAAACAGACACAGGGAGAACACACCACACTCCTCACAAATAGTCACCTGGAGGAAACCCACGCAGACAAAGGGAGAACACACCACACTCCTCACAGACAATCACCCGGAGGAAACCCACACAGACACAGGGAAAACACACCACACTCCTCACAGACAGTCACCCTGAGGAAACCCACGCAGACACAGGGAAAACACACCACACTCCTCACAGACAGTCACCCGGAGGAAACCCACACAGACACAGGGAGAACACACCACACTCCTCACAGACAGTCACCCGGAGGAAACCCACACAGACACAAGGAGATCACACCACACTCCTCACAGACAGTCACCCGGAGGAAACCCACACAGACACAGGGAGAACGCACCACGCTCCTCACAGACAGTCACCCGGAGGAAACCCACGCAGACACAGGGAGAACACACCACACTCCTAACAGACAGTCACCCGGAAGAAACCCAGGCAGACACAGGGAGAACACACCACACTCCTCACAGACAGTCACCCGGAGGAAACCCACGCGGACATAGAGAGAACACACCACACTCCTCACAGACAGTCACCCGGAGGAAACCCACGCGGACATAGAGAGAACACACCACACTCCTCACAGACAGTCACCCGGAGGAAACCCACACAGACACAGGAAGAACGCACCACGCTCCTCACAGACAGTCACCCGGAGGAAACCCACGCAGACACAGAGAGAACACACCACGCTCCTCACAGACAGTCACCGGGAGGAAACCCATGCGGACACAGGGAGAATAGGACAATGATCAATCAAAAAATTTACAAAGAATAAATAAAATTCACTGAGTGTTTTTTATATATTCTTTTCTGATGGAAACCGTAGACAAAATTTCAAAGAATTCAGCCAGTCATATCATGTGTTTACACTGCAGGCCCTGTAGAAAACAAATGAAAAATGTAAAAAGCAAAATAAATACAAACAAACCAAAATACCCATTTAAAAGGAGTTTTCAAGGCATTGTTTACCGTTTAAAGAGAGGCTCTTTGTATTGATTTTTTTCGGAATATTTTGATCTTGATGTATTTCCATTTTAATGTTCAATGGCCGTATGTTCATTTGGCTCGAAGGACATTTTAACAGCTGGAACTTGTCTAACTTTAACTGAGTAGCCTTGATCAAAGCCTTCCTAGATGAGCAGAAGCTGAAGTGCGTTATTGAAATGTGATATTGAATGACATTGAAGTGTTCAGTGCTTGGTTGTATTAAAGCAGTTTGATCAGGGCCTTAAAGGTATTGAATTTCAATGTGAAATGACCTTCTCTAGACTTCTGCTGTGTTCATTTCTCTGATAAGTGTCATAAGTCCAAATGGAGCTAGGTTCCATATGTGCACAATGTCGAGGAGTTTGAATGTCTTTAGTTCAATCTGGGGAAAAAGTGAGAGACAGAGAGAGAGAGAGAGAGAGAGAGAGAGAGAGAGAGAGAGAGAGAGAGAGAGAGAGACAGATGGATATACAGAGTGAGGAAAACAATCGTCAAAATGTGCATTGTCTTTTCAATAAAAATGCCAGCGCTTATTGCTTCAATGACGAAAAATGGAAAATTCCATGTTTTCATTTGTCATTTAGCTGCGTTTGTCTCACTGTAAGATTGCGCTTCATCTCACTTCTGTCCATTACCCCATGTTTAATCATAAACTTTCACAACTGAAGTATTTTTGTTTTTGATTCGTTTGGCAAACAGAAATGAAGAAAATGTAAATGTGAGTACAAAGCAATTTTTTCGGGCAAGCTTTCTTTTCTTTTTACTATTGGTACAATGAGACAGGAATATTGAAATGCCCAAGCTCTAACACTCTCTCTCTCACACACACACACACAAATAAAAGATGATATTACAATAACTTGGCTCTGGCTTATTGCCTTCATGTTACTGGCCTCTGCTATTTTACATGCTCGCAAACTGTAGCCTACATTAAATTCATTATGTACAAAGCATGGATGCGGAGCAGGCAGCACCTTAAAAAAGCATTCGGGTTACGATCACAGCAGACACTAATGCTGTTCACAGGGCTGCAGTACCACTTGGCAGTTTGGTGGTTAAATCCAATTTAACTCAAATTAGACTAGGGTCATTGTATCAGTGATGTGAATACTCAGTAAGTAATTTAGCAAACTGGAAAAAAAAGCATACAGATTTATAAGTTGGCTGACCCTTCCACATCTTTCTTAGATTCCCTCTCTGAAGCAGAATAGTAAAGGGCCAAATGGACTTGCCAGGAAGCTAATGACTTGAGCTAGCACATTTGAAACATGCCTAATCAGTAGAATTTGCTACTAGAACTGGAAGATATTTAGGCTACTTGGAGCATAAACACCAAACTGCTAATATGGCTAAAAACAACCAACAGTTAAAAGCAACAACATTAGCACAAGCTAATGCTAGCTGTCTCCAGCTAACTACAGTTTCTACAAGAGAAATATATACAGCCATGTATCAATGTGCTGCAGGTAGTGTCACTGCCACGCTGCTCCAGGATCTTTGGGTCCTAAGTTAGATCATTGTCTTCACATAGTGCGGTGTGCTCTCCCTGTGTCTGTGCGGGTTTCCGCCGGGTGCTCTGGTTTCCTCCCACAGTCAGAAAGACATGTTGTTTGGTCGACTGGCTACACGAAATTGCCCACTAATATAAGTGTCATAGCCACAGGGAGGTTGTGTGTGCTAGTAGTGACAAGTCCCAAGCCTGGATGAATGGGAGGATTGCACCAGGGAGGGCAACTGGCATAAAATATATGCCAATCTAATATGCAGATCAGACCCCTACCATGAGTAGCTGAAAGTCAAAGGAGAAGTATCACATAATAATTTTGAAGGGGCTCACAGTTATGATTTAGCATCACATAATTCATTCTTGCTATCTTATATTAATGAGTTCCCATTCCGTCTCATTACTACAAGATAATACATGTTTATTGTGAGATCTTAATTCATAATAATGAAAAATGTTCTCATTAGACACCGAATCATTATTATGAGATAATAATTCAGAATTATGAAACTTTCTCAGTGTTATGACTTAATAAATATTTTTAATTTTCAGTGGCGGTAACAGGATTTCATATCAAATCTCAGGCATCATCTACACCAATTTAATTTTGGAAATAGCTTCATTATATGGTATTTGATTTCCTGTTTTATTTTTAGACGTGAAGCTGCTTGGAACTGGCTTGTAACTCACTCACTGCCTCACTCATTCACTTACTCACTGCCTCACTCACTCACTGCCTCACTCACTCACTCACCCACTCACTCACTCACTCACACATACTCACTCACTCACCCACTCACTCACACTCACTCATACACTTACTTACTCACACTCACTCACTCACTCACTCACTCACTCACTCACACATACTCACTCACTCACCCACTCACTCACACTCACTCATACACTTACTCACTCACACTCACTCACTCACTCATACTCACTCACTCACTCACACATACTCACTCACTCACTCACACATACTCACTCACTCACCCACTCACTCACTCACTCACTCATACTCACTCACTCACTCACTTACTCTCACTCACTCACTCACTCACTCATACTCACTCATACTCACTCACTCACACATACTCATACTCACTCACTCATACTCACTCACTCACTCACACATACTCACTCACTCACTCACTCACACATACTCACTCACTCACTCACTCATACTCACTCACACATACTCACTCACTCACTCACTCACTCATACTCACTCACTCACACATACTCACTCACTCATACTCACTCACTCACACATACTCACTCACTCACTCATACTCACTCACTCACACATACTCACTCACTCACTCATACTCACTCACTCACACATACTCACTCACTCACACTCACTCATACACTTACTTACTCACACTCACTCACTCACTCACTCACTCACTCACTCACTCACACATACTCACTCACTCACCCACTCACTCACACTCACTCATACACTTACTCACTCACACTCACTCACTCACTCATACTCACTCACTCACTCACACATACTCACTCACTCACTCACACATACTCACTCACTCACCCACTCACTCACTCACTCACTCATACTCACTCACTCACTCACTTACTCTCACTCACTCACTCACTCACTCATACTCACTCATACTCACTCACTCACACATACTCATACTCACTCACTCATACTCACTCACTCACTCACACATACTCACTCACTCACTCACTCACACATACTCACTCACTCACTCATACTCACTCACTCACACATACTCACTCACTCACTCATACTCACTCACTCACACATACTCACTCACTCATACTCACTCACTCACACATACTCACTCACTCACTCATACTCACTCACTCACACATACTCACTCACTCACTCATACTCACTCACTCACACATACTCACTCACTCACACATACTCACTCACTCACTCACTCATTCTCACTCACTCACTCACTCACTCACTCACTCACTCACTCACTCACAGTTAGCATTAAATTCTGTACAAGGTGGTGCCACTCACTTGTGTTTAGTAACTGCTCCACAAGGGGGTGCCTCAAATTCAAAAACAGTAAATCTGTTCTCTGTGCTGCAATGTCTCTGAAAGGAAGATGACTTTTCTTCTATAAACTAATGTGACATTTCACATACGATGCACAAACATATGTGCCATGGTCATATTTCATGGAGACGTATTTAAAAGCTTTGCCTATGTGTGTCTAACATTGTAACTGTTCTTTTTAAACAGGCACTTTTTCAGACACACTCTAAACCGTAATTGGGAGACCATTTCTTTGCAGAACCCTAACCTTGATTCTCAGCTTTTAAGCTACAGAAGACCAGTCTTTGACCTTTAATTTTTGTGTAAACTACTTGAAAATGTGGTCTTCTAACAGCATTGGCTTCTTTAAAAAAAGCAGTGTTCATTAAAATGTCAGTGTGGCTTTAGAGGTAAAAGCACTGAAACAGTGGAAGTACTAAATAAACACAGGGTGAATGCAAACCTTCTGAAACTCAACCCTGAAAACCTCTCAAATTCTCTAATTTCCCAGACATCACTCTCAACTTTCAAGATGGCACTGTACAATCTTCAGTAACTGTTCTTAATGTTGGTGTGCTCTTTGACGCTCTCCTTCAATTTAAATCTCAAATAAGGGGTATGACCAAACCACTTTCTTCCAGCTTCATAACATCACTTGGCTTTGCCCCACGCTCACTGTGAAATATGCTAAAAGTGGTTCATGCTTTTGTATCATCACAACTTGATTACTGCAAGTTCCTTCTCACCGGCGTCCCAGACAAAACCATCCACCCTCTTCAGTACGTCCAGAATTCAGCTGCCAGTGTGTCCCACACCTTTTTATTGCTTAACGTCCCCTTGTTCACACTAATCTTTACATGGTTTAGCACCCGCATATTTAGCTAAACTCCTGCACTTCTACTCTCTCGCTCTGACACATAACTCTTCTAATGCTGTCTTTCCCAAAATTCTGACCAGTTATTGCTTTCGGCAGATCCTTTAGCGTCATGGTTCCTGAGCTATGAAGGATAAGGCCACAGTGCCTTCGCATTTGCTCTTCATTTTTCTCCTTTAAACCACAGCTTAATACTTAGCTTTTTACTTAGCATTTTATCTGCCGCTTCACTCCAGTTAACATTAGGTTTGAGAAAGTTGCTATAAAAATGTAATTTATTATTATTAATATAATATAAATGAAGACACTTTTATTATTAGTTCCACTGTTTTTTTGAGAGGGAGATTATCCGGAGTCTTGAAAGCTTAACCAAACATCTGTTTAGCACAAACCTATTAGCATAGGCTAATCTGCCTCTCTGCTTCATTTCATTCCTTTGCAGTTTGTTCTGATAATGGGTTTGTCTTTGTGCTAATGTGAGCCTCAGTCTGCACCTATTAGGCTTGTGTTTGATTGCATACCGCATGAATACTATGCTCTGTTCCAGTTAGTGCCTTATTCCTTAAATAAGGTACTTTACAGATTTACAAAATAAATAATACTACCACACCATTATGTACTACATAGGGTGGAGGAAGGTATTTTGGAGCCTGCCCTAGTGGCCTGGCCGTGAAATTGTACACACCAATGCAGATATTTACACACTTACACATGCGCAGGGCATCTGCGCAGGCTAGGACTGCTAACACTGCATTCGCCTACATCTCTAACGTGATTAACATTGAAAGTCTCTCTGAAGTGCATCATCCAAAATGCCACGAAATATAACATTTGAATAATAATTTGCATTTCATGTTGTGAGTGGCTTCGTCTTTATAGCAGTGTGAGTCTGACCCAGGCCTAAGTCTGTGTTGACACACATCAGGCTTCTGTCCTCCGCCAAACCTTCCTGCCAAAAACAGGCTGCGCACGTCCTGTTAAGATCAGTAGAAATTCCCCATAGAATCTCACCTTTGCCATGTTGTGCGTGACTGTCAAGCGCGGTTTTCCCCCTCCTCTGAGAACAAAGTGTGTCTGTATCTCCGTCTCTGCAGTAACATGCACACGGGCGGCATTGGCGGCAGATTTTCTGCTGATACACACCACACGCCGCCGTGAATGACAAATAGTCGTTTTATTATCTGCCATAGATGGCATTCCGCGAGCAGCCTCTTTATTACATTTTTTCTCTCTCTCCCTCTCCCTCTCTCGCTCTCTCTCTCTCTGACACTCTCTCTCCTACTATTAGAGTGCTGCATCATTAAGCTGGATAATGCCATTTTTAAAAAGGCTGACGGGCCTGGGGTTTTTATGAGTGGCGGCGGCTGTGCTGGAATAGCTGCGGAACCATATGGGGAACGCTGGTGCAAATGACTTCTTAGTGGCGCGCTGGCTCGTGAAGGACGAGTTGACAGGCGTCTGTATGGTGCGCTGCAGACTAACGAGATCCACCGTACACACCGCACAGTCACCCTAAACCCAGGGGAAAACAATGTGTTAGAGTGTGTTTGTGTTCGTGTGTGAGGAAAACACAGCGGCGGGTAATTAAAACACACACGACATCAAACGCCGACCTTTCGCTGATTGAGTCCCGTTTGGCTTAACGGCTCGGCAGAGGAAAGTTTGTGTTGACGTGCCAGTTGGGCCTGTCATTAAAACAGGCCTCATTTCCTCCTGTTTTTGTGCACTGGCTCCTGTTAAGAGACCATGTTAGTGAGTGGGAAATCACAGTCCGCCATCCAGCGACCAAACAAACATAAACATATTTATACAGGCAGCACATGTCAAGCTGTGAGGTCATATAAATATGTTTTATCAGCATCGCTGCTGTGTTAAACACTGCTTGGATTGTGAGAAGTGGCCAATTTCTTTGACTGAACTTTGGAGCTGGAAAAAAAAAAGAACGTGTGTTGGAACAAAACCTTGTATGAACCCTGTTGTGTTATTATGTATACCAGTGGCGGATGCTGGTCTTTCAAGGAGGGGAAGCTCAGAACAGAATTAAAATTTAATGCTCCCACGGATCTTTACACCAAAGGATCGCTGATTTGTTCATTTCGCTGTCAATCAAAAAGGAATTCAGCCTCAGACAGATCATCCAATCATCATGCAGAAGCTGAGCGTCCGGGCCAGCCGAGGCCAGCCCACTGCCCCATAGACCCCCAGAGACGCTGAGCGTCCGATGGGCGGGACAAAGCCCAGCATTTATCCAATGACTCGTCTCGTTTCGCTGCACTTCGCTATTGGAGCGTCCACACCATTTAAAGCACTGTGAAGCTGCGGGAATGATTGAGAGGAAAGCCGCGTCTTTACCAGTGATAAGAAGCTGATTCTGAACAAAAGTTGAGCGCGTTGTAGTGCATATTTATTCAATGACATGTACACACAACAGTATATATTTGATCACTTATTTTTTTCATTTTAGGGGAAGCTGAGCTTCCCTTGCAGTCTTTGAGCAATCGCCTCTGATGTATACACTGAAGGATCACCTGCCTTGTATCTACACTCACTGTCCATTTTATGAGCTCCACTGACCACACAGGAGCACGTTGTGGTTCTACAATTAAAGAGAGTAGTCCACCAGTTTCTCTACATACTTTCTCATGCTCTCCAGTGGTCAGGATCCCCACAGGATCACCACAGAGCAGGGATGATTCTCAGCACTGCAGTGACACTGACACGGTCCTGATGTGTTTGTGTGCTGTTCCAGTATGCGTGGATCAGACACAGCAGGGTTGCTGGAGTTTAACTAACACAAACTCTACAGCAACAGATGAGCTACTGTCTCTAACTTTACATCTACAGTGTGGACCAACAGAATAGGTGTCTAACAGAGCGGAAAAGGAGTGGACACAGTGTTAAAAACTCTAGCAGTATTGCTGTGTCTGATCCACTCTTACTGAGTGAACATTCAGTGTACAATTCGAGACCTAAACTAAGTAACAGAACATGCAACGTCTCAACTCCTCTCAACTTATCTTCTTATCTGTTTGAAGTTGCAGGGTCGCTGTGGCAACAGAGTGAGAGAGCGCCCTCTAACTCCATCTGGTGATGCCCCTCATGCAACATGTTGCCGTTTACTAAGTAAGGACAATCTTGTGGGTACTGTAGGTCAGTTTGTATAGGTACACACACACACACACACACACACATACACGTTAGCTTGCACACAGGAATAGAAGCTCCATTAGAGTCTCATTTAGTGGCTATGAAAACTCATTTGAGCATAGAATCATGACAAATCTGTGAAGCTCACAGCCTTTCATTAGTTCTCAATTTAAGAAAACACTTTAAATGATTTTCGCTCCAAATGATAGTAATATAACTTTTTCAGAAAGTCGCTCTATCCTTTCCGTTTTTTCTAAATGGCTGTGGTTAATATTCAACAGGCAAATCTAGGCCTGCTCTCCTGAAATATTCACAACAATCGTTTCTCATTTGAGGGCCTTTGCTGTCCTTTTACAGCTCGGATTTGTGCGTGTGTCAGAGATGGGAGGCATGTGTAGAAGGAGTGGGTAATCAAACTTGTTGACAAACTTGTTGACAAACGCTCGCCATTCCATAATCCTAAAACAGAGCCAAGACTATTTGGACGAGTGGAAGATAGGAATAACCCCCCCCTCCCGCACTTAATTGCTACAACGCGTTTGACCCAAACCGATAAACAGGTTTGATCATGCCGATCTGTAATTAGTGTGCTATCCTTTTGTGTGCCGTGCTCTCCACTTTGTGTTTGTGCTTCTTTTTCCCCCTCTATAATTAGGCGGCTGTGTTTATTAGCCCTGCTAATTAGCGTATGCAAATCATGAGGAAGTCGTTCATTTTGATCCCTGCCAAAGAGTGATTCACCTGGCGCTGGAATCGCAGACGAGACCGAGCCTCCGCTTCCATCTTCTTGGCATCCTTCACATCGTCTGGAGCCTCGATGCAAATCTCGGCCTATTTCCGGCTCTAGTTTTGCGTTTGTTGCGTGGTCCGGCCTCTAAACCCCTGAACTATTTCTCTGAAAATCGCCAGAATCCATAGTGTGTGATTAATGGCCAGAGGAGATGTAGCTTTTGGCACCTGGTAAATAATGCAGCAACATGGCCAGCGATGTGTTTGTGGGGTTTCTGTGATTCATGCACCTTGAATCACCAATGGGATGGGGGAATATTTGGGCATGCATGTATAAGTAAATACCTTCTGGCAAACGTATCACAAATTAATCTTTGACTTAAAAAGTCCTCTGTATTTGAAGTGCTCCTGTGGTTGCACACTTAAAAAAAACAACAAAAAAACACAGTTATATGAGAGCATATCTACTCACTGTGAGTTTACTTTAGATCTATAACATCCGTGCAATCCCTTACTGACCCCTTTTCAGCACCTACTCTTTGAGAGACGGGAGAGAACTAAACACTGTGTCTGAAAGGACGTGGAAGACAATGGGTTAATCAAACAAATAATAGAGTGAATAATGCACTGACCACACCAGAGCCCAGACCTCTACATCACTGACTGTGATTGGGATTATCTTAGACTGTGAGAACCTGAGTACAACCAACTTGTAAGACTGAACTTTGGAGGTGGTATGTCTCTATATATTTTCTTTGCAAATATCCCTGCTATATATATAACATAAATTAAAATTAAAGATAGTATATTATCTCTGTCGATTTTCTTGATTACACCACCAAAATGGAGGCTGCCATAAAAGAAAATGGTGGCACATTGAAGCAAAGAAAAACATAGTAACTTAATTGTAAATGCTGTTTATGGGCAGCCAACTGTACATCCAGTATCCTACCTCCTTCTATTGTACATCCGGTATCCTACCTCCTTCTATTGTACATCCAGTATCCTACCTCCTTCTATTGTACATCTGGTATCCTACCTCCTTCTATTGTACATCCAGTATCCTACCTCCTTCTATTGTACATCTGGTATCCTACCTCCTTCTATTGTACATCTGGTATCCTACCTCCTTCTATTGTACATCCAGTATCCTACCTCCTTCTATTGTATATATAGTATCCTACCTCCTTCTATTGTACATCCGGTATCCTACCTCATTCTATTGTACATCCGGTATCCTACCTCCTTCTATTGTACATCCGGTATCCTACCTCATTCTATTGTACATCCGGTATCCTACCTCCTTCTATTGTACATCCGGTATCCTACCTCCTTCTATTGTACATCTGGTATCTTACCTCCTTCTATTGTACATCCAGTATCCTACCTCCTTCTATTGTACATCCGGTATCCTACCTCCTTCTATTGTACATCCAGTATCCTACCTCCTTCTATTGTACATCCAGTATCCTACCTCCTTCTATTGTACATCCAGTATCCTACCTCCTTCTATTGTACATCCAGTATTCTACCTCCTTCTATTGTACATCTGGTATCCTACCTCCTTCTATTGTACATCCGGTATCCTACCTCCTTCTATTGTACATCCAGTATCCTACCTCCTTCTATTGTACATCTGGTATCCTACCTCCTTCTATTGTACATCCAGTATCCTACCTCCTTCTATTGTACATCCGGTATCCTTCCTCCTTCTATTGTACATCCAGTATCCTACCTCCTTCTATTGTACATCCGGTATCCTACCTCCTTCTATTGTACATCCAGTATCCTACCTCCTTCTATTGTACATCCAGTATCCTACCTCCTTCTATTGTACATCCGGTATCCTACCTCCTTCTATTGTACATCCAGTATTCTACCTCCTTCTATTGTACATCCGGTATCCTACCTCCTTCTATTGTACATCCAGTATTCTACCTCCTTCTATTGTACATCCGGTATCCTACCTCCTTCTATTGTACATCCAGTATTCTACCTCCTTCTATTGTACATCCAGTATCCTACCTCCTTCTATTGTACATCTGGTATTCTACCTCCTTCTATTGTACATCCGGTATCCTACCTCCTTCTATTGTACATCCGGTATCCTACCTCCTTCTATTGTATATCCAGTATCCTACCTCCTTCTATTGTACATCTGGTATCCTACCTCCTTCTATTGTACATCCAGTATCCTACCTCCTTCTATTGTACATCTGGTATCCTACCTCCTTCTATTGTACATCCAGTATCCTACCTCCTTCTATTGTACATCCAGTATCCTACCTCCTTCTATTGTACATCTGGTATCCTACCTCCTTCTATTGTACATCTGGTATCCTACCTCCTTCTATTGTACATCCAGTATCCTACCTCCTTCTATTGTACATCCGGTATCCTACCTCCTTCTATTGTATATCCAGTATCCTACCTCCTTCTATTGTACATCTGGTATCCTACCTCCTTCTATTGTACATCCAGTATCCTACCTCCTTCTATTGTACATCCGGTATCCTACCTCCTTCTATTGTACATCCGGTATCCTACCTCCTTCTATTGTACATCCGGTATCCTACCTCCTTCTATTGTACATCCGGTATCCTACCTCCTTCTATTGTACATCTGGTATCCTACCTCCTTCTATTGTACATCCGGTATCCTACCTCCTTCTATTGTACATTCAGTATCCTACCTCCAAATCAGGTTATTGTCTCCAGTCAGTGTCCCATTGTCTCATGTATGTCTATCAGTGAGCTGCTGGTATCGTATGTCCTGCACTTGTCTTCTGTTTATTTATATACTTAGCTTAGTTTAATTTAGTCTATTTTTTGTTAAATGGTACTGCATCTTGGAGAGGAGAGTAACGTAATTTCAATCCTTTGTATGTCCTGTACATAATTGAATTGACAATAAAACTCTATTGACTTGACTTGACTCTTGACTTGAAACTTTAGAACAGCATTTTACAGGTTTTTGTCCTTACACCCTTTGCCTATGGAACACTTTTACAGCCTGAACACAGGAGAGAAGTGTCAAAGACCACTTCTGATGCCATTGACTAACAGATGCTGTCGATCGATAACTTATTAAACATGTGCTATATAATGGAAGAAAGTCCTCAAACCGTCCTTTGCAAAGCGACTGATGGTTGTTTATGGATACCGAAGCAGATTGTGCTCGGGTCGAGGGAGCATTAACAACGCTTTCTCCAGCTAATTTTATTTGTCAGCGTGGACTATTGAGATTGAGATAAGAGCATCAGCAAATAATTGCTCATGCTAATTGCTCATTCTGGCTTATATTAGCTTCATGCTATCACATAACCCCAAGGCAGACCTTAGAATTATAGCCTTTCATTTTGAACCACTCTGCAGTCTGCTCTGTGCAAAATAAATTAATAAATAAATAAAACAGAGCAAGTAATTTAAAGGGGCTATATATGATATGCATTTATAACGGGAACACTGTCTATTTAATGAAGCTGTGGGTGGCACAGTATCTCAACTGGCAGCAAACTCGGGGCCTGGGTTTAAACCGTGACTCGGGTCACTGTTCGTGGGAGATCCGTGAGGTGTGTTTTCCCTGTGTCTATATGGGTTTCCTCCAGGTGCTCTGTTTCCTCCCACAATCCAAAAAGCAGACATAGTTAGGTGGACTGGCTGTGAAAATGTTAGTGGGTGTGAGTGTGTTTATGTGTATGTGTGTCACTGAATGAGTGTGTAATTTAATGCATGATGCCTTGCGATAGGCAGTTGCCCAGATGTGGACCTGCATTGCGCACAATGTTCCTGGGTAGGCCCTGGACCCATCGTGACCCTGAAAAAGGTGAAGTTGTTACAGAAAATGAATGAATAAACAAGCTGTTTTTTTCTTATCATGTTTAAGACTGCTATATGTAAATCACTTCTCTTCTAATTAGTGTGCCTCATGCAAAGAGCATTCCAGCCTGAAATGTGCAGAAACAACAACTTGAATAATTTCAGCATGAACAGGCAGATTCCATTACAATGCAAAGGAATATAGCGTCTTCTAAATATATTTAAGGAGACATCTACGATCGAGGGGAAACGCTGTTCTCACTGGTTTATTTACGTTCGGAAGCTCTGTGTTTTTTAAGGTAAAACAGTATGTTTGAGGGGAAAAAAGACTGCTGTTTGTATGTGGAACTTGTCTGTAAGTTTTAATTACTGTTTAAATTACCACAGAAACCCATTTGAAACTGGAGACATTTCCACCTTAAGTGATCCGGAAGAGAGAGAGAGAGAGACAAACAGAGACAGACAGAGATAGACAGAGAGAAAGCCTAGCATACTGGACCGAGACAGTTTGTTTTTCTTCAGCCATTTACTGAGACTGCGGCTTTGTCAGCACTTTAGACCAGTTTTGAACACACAAGCGCACTGGAGACCGGCAAATGATGTGGAAACATCCTCAGAATTGTATAAAAAGTGTTTTTTAAATTAAAATCATGAACATTTCCCTTGTTATCTAATTTTTAGACAAATAATTTGATCTGTAACCTTCCAACACATATGACTGAATGGACAGTCATGTAAATAAATGCCTACTGATATCACAAGCAGAGTCTCCCCATCATAGAATGATAACAGAAAACAAAATGGAGGCTAGGATGTGCTTTGCATGAACTCATTTTACAAAGAAACGATTTGGACAGAGATAAACCTAAGATCCACTACTGCTGTCTGTTTCTGAACTGTATATATATATATATATATATATAAACTTGGGAAGACATTCTGAAACTCTTCATTTGTAAACATACGATGTGGAACTCTTTTAATTCTGGAAAATAAGGGTGAAAATGGTTTCCACGGTTTGGGAACAGAGCAGTGTGTGTGCATACAGACAAGGTGCTGAAGTGGACAGTGAGAAAGGCAGGAGAAATCCATGCTGCTGAGGGGTGCAGATGTTTTATTAAAGAGTTTGCTGTTGTTTCTAACAGATGTCCCATATTTAGCCTCACACACACATCCAGGTGCAGTAGAAATAGATCTGTGGCTCAGGCCTCTGTCTGTTTGGAGCTCTGAGTTATTTCTGATGCTGTCAGCTGCAGGGTCCTGGGGGTTGAAAGCGAAATGAGAGAGAGGGAGAGCGAGAGAGAGAGAGAGAGAGAGAGAGGGGTACAAAGAGAAAGGATAAGAGAGAGGATGAAAGGTAGTGAGAGAGAGAGAGCAAGACAGAGTGAAAGAAAGAGAGAAAATTAAATGAAAGTGTGGGAACGAGAGAGTGTGAGAGGAAAAAGGAGAGTTGAGGAAAGTGCACCTTAGTTCAGCAGCATCTGAACACAGAAAAATTAGTTTCTGCAGTTTCAATTTGGGATTTTTTTTTCATTTTTTATTTCTAGTGGCCTTACACACGGCATATGGAAGACAGCCTTGTTGTTGGTAGTCAGCCTCCAGCTTGTGTCTCAAGGTTAGCTCAGAAAACACGTAACAAAATTAAAGAAAATGAGCTGTGGGCAACAGACAGCGACAAAGAGGATCCTGAAAAAAAAACCTCCACAAAAACGCACCACCCACTCTCTTCCCTTCCACTTGATGGTCTCCCAGTGGACACTGCTCTGGACATGAGGCCACTGTTCTGTCCTCTTAGGCTCAAAATCAGCAGCTCTTCATAAACCTCAGCATCTCTCTTTTATGGCGTGAAGTTACGAGTTCATTACTGTTTCCTGTGCACATCATTCATTAACTTCCAGTCTCTTCCAGTTCACGCCAGACTTGCTGGCAAAAGAACAAAATGCTTGTTACTTGATTTGTTTTATTAGAGCTTAAAAGTATGGCTTCTCTCTGTGTTTTGGAAAAGAATCTCTCTTGTTAACAAACGCACAGCTCGGAAACTGTCACACAATTAAACACAGCAGTCAGAAATCAATGAAATACAATGAGTGTGATTTTATCTGTGAACTGGTGCGAGTTTTTTTCCATTAGAGAATAAACATGATAAAAAAAGACTTTGGCGACTGCATTAGAAGAGGAAACCATTAAGCAATGGAAATGTTTACGATGTTCAACTTGTCCTTTAAAGCATGGCATCACTTTTATAAAACGATTCATTCCGATATTGCTTTCCTTTTTACACCAAGCGCAGAGACTTTAGAATTCTTCTGCGTCCTCTCTCCAAGCACAGCTGGAACCATGTTTATAAGAGTGAGAAAAGATGAGGTTAAACAGAGCAAAACAAACACAAGGGATGTGGAGAAATAAGCAGAGGAGGGTAGTAACGCACCACATTTACTCTATTACATTTACTAGAGTAAACTTTTGGATAAATTTCACTTATAAGAGTAGTGTTAATGCTGCATACCTTTTATTTTTACATGATTATATTTGGGGGCGGCACAGTGGTGCAGCAGGTAGGTGTTGCAGTCACACAGCTCCAGGGACCTGGAGGTTGTGGGTTTGAGTCCTGCACTGGGTGACTGTCTGTGAGGAGTGTTCAGGGTACAGTTCAAGGTCGGGGTGGGTCCAGAGCCTACCTGGAATCATTGGGCGTAAGGCAGGAACACACTCTGGAGGGGGCGCGAGTCTTTCACAGGGCAACACACACACACTCACTCACACCTACGGACACTTTTGAGTCGCCAATCTACTTACCAACATGTGTTTTTGGACCGTAGGATGAAACCGGAGCACCCGGAGGAAACCCACGCAGACACAGGGAGAACACACCACACTCCTCACAGACAGTCACCCGGAGGAAACCCACGCTGACACAGGGAGAACAAAACACACTGCTCACAGACAGTCACCCGGAGGAAACCCACGCAGACACAGGGAGAACACACTACACTCCTCACAGACAGTCACCCGGAGGAAACCCACGCAGACACGGAGAGCACACCACACTCCTCACAGACAGTCACCTGGAGGAAACCCACGCAGACACGAAGAACACACCACACTCCTCACAGACAGTCACCTGGAGGAAACCCACACAGACACGAAGAACACACCACACTCCTCACAGACAGTCACCTGGAGGAAACCCACGCAGACACGAAGAACACACCACACTCCTCACAGACAGTCACCTGGAGGAAACCCACGCAGACACGAAGAACACACCACACTCCTCACAGACAGTCACCTGGAGGAAACCCACGCAGACACGAAGAACACACCACACTCCTCACAGACAGTCACCTGGAGGAAACCCACGCAGACACGAAGAACACACCACACTCCTCACACACAGTCACCCGGAGGAAACCCACGCAGACACAGGGAGAACACACTACACTCCTCACAGACAGTCACCCGGAGGAAACCCACGCAGACACGGAGAGCACACCACACTCCTCACAGACAGTCACCTGGAGGAAACCCACGCAGACATGAAGAACACACCACACTCCTCACAGACAGTCACCCGGAGGAAACCCACGCAGACACGAAGAACACACCACACTCCTCACAGACAGTCACCTGGAGGAAACCCACGCAGACACAGGGAGAACACACCACACTCCTCACAGACAGTCACCCGGAGGAAACCCACGCAGACACAGGGAGAACACTCCACACTCCTCACAGACAGTCACCCGGAGGAAACCCACACAGACACAGGGAGAACACACCACACTCCTCACAGACAGTCACCCGGAGAAAACCCACGCAGAAACAGAGAGAACACACCACACTCCTCACAGACAGTCACCCGGAGGAAACCCACGCAGACACAGGGAGAACACACCACACTCCTCACAGACAGTCACCCGGAGGAAACCCACGCATACACAGGGAGAACACACCTCACTCCTCACAGACAGTCACCTGGAGGAAACCCACGCAGACACGAAGAACACACCACACTCCTCACAGACAGTCACCTGGAGGAAACCCACGCAGACACGAAGAACACACCACACTCCTCACAGACAGTCACCTGGAGGAAACCCACGCAGACACGAAGAACACACCACACTCCTCACACACAGTCACCCGGAGGAAACCCACGCAGACACAGGGAGAACACACTACACTCCTCACAGACAGTCACCCGGAGGAAACCCACGCAGACACGGAGAGCACACCACACTCCTCACAGACAGTCACCCGGAGGAAACCCACGCAGACACGAAGAACACACCACACTCCTCACAGACAGTCACCTGGAGGAAACCCACGCAGACACAGGGAGAACACACCACACTCCTCACAGACAGTCACCCGGAGGAAACCCACGCAGACACAGGGAGAACACTCCACACTCCTCACAGACAGTCACCCGGAGGAAACCCACACAGACACAGGGAGAACACACCACACTCCTCACAGACAGTCACCCGGAGAAAACCCACGCAGAAACAGAGAGAACACACCACACTCCTCACAGACAGTCACCCGGAGGAAACCCACGCAGACACAGGGAGAACACACCACACTCCTCACAGACAGTCACCCGGAGGAAACCCACGCATACACAGGGAGAACACACCTCACTCCTCACAGACAGTCACCCGGAAAAAACCCACGCAGAAACAGAGAGAACACACCACACTCCTCATTGACAGTTACCTAGAGAAAACCCACGCAGAAACAGGGAGAACACGCCAAACTCCACACAGACAGTCACCCGGAGGAAACCCACGCATACACAGGGAGAACACACCACACTCCTCACAGACAGTCACCCGGAGGAAACCCACGCAGACACAGGGAGAACACACCACACTCCTCACAGACAGTCACCCGGAGGAAACCCACGCAGAAACAGGGAGAACACGCCAAACTCCACACAGACAGTCACCCGGAGGAAACCCCACACAGACACAGGGAGAACACACCACACTCCTCACAGACAGTCACCCGGAGGAAACCCATGCAGACACAGGGAGAACACACCACACTCCTCACAGACAGTCACCCGGAGAAAACCCACGCAGAAACAGAGAGAACACACCACACTCCTCACAGACAGTCACCCGGAGGAAACCCACGCAGACACAGGGAGAACACACCACACTCCTCACAGACAGTCACCCGGAGGAAACCCACGCATACACAGGGAGAACACACCACACTCCTCACAGACAGTCTCCCGGAGGAAACCCACGCAGACACAGGGAGAA
Organism: Hoplias malabaricus; assembly: GCF_029633855.1. Taxonomy (NCBI): domain Eukaryota; kingdom Metazoa; phylum Chordata; class Actinopteri; order Characiformes; family Erythrinidae; genus Hoplias; species Hoplias malabaricus. The sequence goes on from NC_089813.1 coordinate 35,790,493, forward strand.
CACACCACACTCCTCACAGACAGTCACCCGGAGGAAACCCACGCAGACACAGGGAGAACACACCACACTCCTCACAGACAGTCACTCGGAGCAGGACTCGAACCCACAACCTCCAGGTCCTGCTGTGTAACTTTGACACCTGCTGCACCACCATGCCGCCTCACACACAGTTTATGGTTTACATAAACCTATGTACAGACTACATTTTTCTTGTGCTAATTCTGTGTAACCTCTACCTATTGAGCCCACAGTTTTGTTACTGAGTTATTGTGCCTGAATTTAATTTATGTTAATTTGTAAAGGCAAATTTTATTATATGCGTTCAGGTGTATTATTCAACGTCCTGATTATTAAACCAAGAGGTTACTCAGCAGTTACTCAGTACTTGCGTTGTTTTTTCACTTAGTACTGTTTACTCCTACTTAAGTAATTAATTGGGTGAGTACTATTTACTTTTACTTGACTCATATTATTGTAAAATAACATTACTCTTACTTGAGTACAATTTTTGGCTGCTCTACCCACCTCTGGGAAGAAGATCATTGATTAAATGTGGAGAAACTGAGAAAAGAGCAGAAAGAAAACAGAGCAAAGACGGCTAAGATCGAGAGTTCTGCTCCTCCCTGCTCACTCCTGGATTCTCACCTTAAACTGAACTGTGGCTCATTCTCTTTTAAAGGAACAGTAGCTGAAACTGGCCAGGGCCAGCAGGGCTGTATTGACAGGGGAAATGTTGCTGTGTTTTTTGATCCTGTCAGGGGTTGCTCTGCACTGCCTTCTGTGAGACAGCATTCATTCCTCTACAGCAGCCTCTGTCAAGAACTCTAACTCCCAGACTGCTCTGGGGTGAGTACCCAGACTATGTTCAGCTGGAGAGAAGGTTATTTAAACCCTGGAGAAACACTCAGAAGATGTAGAGGAGCAGCCTGTAAACAGTGCAAAAAGAAGGAAAATGAACAGAAAATAAAGTCAGAGAAAAACAAGCATAAACAGGTCCGGCCATGCTCAGGCTCTCCAGCGTGAGGCGCAGTGGTAGTGCTTCAGTTCTCAGTGGCTGAGGTTAAAGGGCTCGACCCCAAAGGCCAAACCCACACACACATTCACTCAGTACTCACTTTGTTTACTGCCAAATTTCAGCACGTTTCCTTTGTCTTAACTTCCAACCCTGTTTGTCAAATCACAAGTCCTCCCACATAGAGCTGTGACAGATCCTTGTTGTGTTTTGACTAAAGCATGTCACGGTTGTTTCATTAAGACCCCAGATCTCTATTAACTTGTGGAAAAGGAGTAGACTATGTCCCCCTTTAAGAAAGTGCGAATCAGTGTTGGAGTCTTTTACATCTCAGCCTCGCTTTCCCAGATCAGCTCAACTGTGCCCACACAACAAATGTCTTCCCACAGCTTCAAAAATAGCAATAAACCCTCTATAACTGTATGATATTAACTGACCCCCGCAACAAAATGCTTTCATATTCCATTCAAGAGCGGCATCTCAGTACACTGGCGGCTGCCTATAACTCCGACTTCTGTGTGATATTAACTCACCCCTACAACAAAATGCCTTGAAATTCCATTCAAAAGCCGCAGCTCAGGACATTCACCGCTGCCTCGTCACTCAAAACAGCAATAAAGCCCTCCAACCTCGGCTCCATTTTGCTAAACAGCGAAGAGCGAAATAAAACCCGCCAGCACGGCAAGATTTTTAAGTTTGCGCAGACCACCGTGAGTCGAGCCTAGGCTTATAACCTTCAGAGATGACTCTGCACAGCCCACATACCGCTGACTCCTGGGTGGAATGATGCGCTGCTGTTTGGAGCTCAGCCCCGGAGAGCCTGCAGAGGAGGATCACCAAAATAATCCTTGGCGCCGATCGCACAGCCCTCCAAGAGGCCTGCAGGAGGTTTCAGATCCCTCCACAGCAGCAGCCAAAAGCAGCACCACAGCTGGGCCTCAGAATCACCCCCAAGCTCTCAAGGCTTTCAAAGGGACTTTTCTGATTTTTTTTTATATATATACCACCCCCTCCCCTCCCCCACCTCCCTGGCTTCATCTCCAAGAAAGAGACGAAGATAAAGCAAGGCAGAGTGGTCAGCTGCCAACGGTCTGTAACAAGACACACATTTCAGAAAGACAGCTTTGACAGCAGACCCATTTCTTAGAGGCTCGACCCAAGATTCCCCCAACTTTACCCAGGCATTTGCTTCACGTGGAGAAACCTCCACCCATTCTGACACTCACTGTAGTGTTTCTGGACAGATATCTGGTTGAAAACAGGGAAGGAAACAACAAAAAATTAATATTTACACACATTTTCCATTTGATCAGCTCCACTGAACATAGATCTGCAATTACAGTGGCTCTGAATACTTCGTAAACCCCATTTTACCCTGTTCCCCATTGGTCAGGAGCCCCATAGGACCACCACAGAGCAGGTATGATTTGGGTGCTGGATAATTCTCAGTGCTGCAGTGACTGTGACATGGTGGTGGATCAGACACAGCAGTAATGCTCAAGTTTTAAACCACTCTGTCGACTCAGTGTCCACTCTAGTCATCCACTGGTTCTTCATCAGTGGACACAGGATGCTGTTGGTTGGATATTTTTGGTGGGTGCACCTCAGTCTTGGACTCATTTTAATCTTCCTGTTTCTGGACCTAATATCAACTAACTGTGATTGATCCTAATTTCAGTGTCATTTTTTTGGAGGCCACTTCCTGACTCCACTGCATTCACGTTCTCTTGAAGTGTATTCACGAGTGTGTTTGGAAGGATCCCATGTTGTGTTCTTTGAAGTATACTTTATTAAAAACGACGGTTCTTCAAGGTTTTTCTTTTTCCTACTTAGAACCATGCAGGGTGAAATGGTTCTTCAGATTAATGCAGAATGTGGTGTGCTTCTAAATAGCACTAAAATGGATTACTCTGTTGTAACAAGCTGGACTTAATATGGTTATTATGGTTCTGTGTAGCATCGGAATTGCCTTCAAGAAGACATTGATTTTTTCATCAATGTTATGAACCATTTCACAATGGATGTAATTCTATAGGGCGGCACGGTGGTGCAGCAGGTAGGTGTCGCAGTCACACAGCTCCAGGGACCTGGAGGTTTTGGGTTCGATTCCCGCTCCGGGTGACTGCCTGTGAGGAGTTGGTGTGTTCTTCCTGTGTCTGTGTGGGTTTCCTCCAGGTGCTCCGGTTTCCTCCCACAGTCCAAAAACACACGTTGGTAGGTGGATTGGTGACTTAAATGTGTCTGTGTGTTTGTGTGTGTGTTGCCCTGTGAAGGACTGGCGCCCCCTCCAGGGTGTATTCCCACCTTGGGCCCAATGATTCCAGGTAGGCTCTGGACCCACCGCGACCCTGAATTGGATAAGCGCTTACAGATAATGAATGAATGAATGAATGTAATTCTCTATTGAACACAGGGTTCTAACTAAAATCATTGCATTAAATAAAAACCTAGAAGACCAACTTAAAATGTACTGAAACCTGCAGGAGTCGGTCCTGATGCTGTATCTGCTTCACTCTGATATGAACACAATGCTCTATGATGAAAATCATATCTGGAGCCTGCCAAGCAAGTTACAGGACATCTATTGCAAATCTCACATCCCTTGTCTGTTTTTTTCTTTTCAGCCTCCAAAAAAAAAAGATCCATGGCATAAATACCAAATTAACAGAGGCTTTGCTTTGTACTACACCTAATGAGAGAGATCCAATTAAGGGCTGAAGAATGGAACAGAGTGTTCTGTTGTGTGGGCAGGTATGGCACACACACCATTATGTGCCTTAACCCCCTGCTCTAAAGTGACTCAGTTCACCTGGAAGAGCGGTGGCGTGGGAGGAATTGATCAGGACGGCTCATTATGCTCTCATAAATGCTACACGCCACCTCGGGCCTAGCAAGCTCATTATGTGACGTAAAGCTGCACGAACTCTCCAATAAAGCTGCACGCATTCTCTATCTGCCTCCATCAGGTCTGCACAGGCCTGAGTGTTGGAACAGATTTATCTAGTTAGCAAAGCACGTAATGACTACAGGTGTAAAGGCTTATTCGCTCCGAGTACAGTTTATACTGTCAAAAAATCATTTTAACACAGTGAAATTTTCACATTCAATACTCGTAAAGGTCCTTCCCACCATGCCCCTGCTTTTTGGATAGTGCCATATATATGTTTCTTTAACCTTTGAAATTTAATTGCTAAGGAGATTCTTTCATAAACTTTGCTCTGCCACAAAGAAGATGAGCTGCTCTGCCTCAATGGTGATGCACATTTTAGAATCCTGTTAAAGCCAGATATATGCCTCCATATATCCATAACACATCCTCTAATTAAACAATGTGTCACAATCCATCAGCTTTCAAACACGTCATTAATATGTATGTTTTTAAAAGGGGCATATTATTAAACGCACTTGTTCGGGTGACTGTCTGTGAGGAGTGTGGTGTGTTCTCCCTGTGTCTACGTGGGTTTCCTCCGGGTGACTGTGTGTGAGGAGTGTGGTGTGTTCTCCCTGTGTCTGCGTGGGTTTCCTCCGGGTGACTGTGTGTGAGGAGTGTGGTGTGTTCTCCCTGTGTCTGTGTGGGTTTCCTCTTGGTGACTGTCTGTGAGGAGTGTGTTGTTTTCTCCCCGTGTCTGCGTGGGTTTCCTCCGGGTGCTCCGGTTTCCTCCCGCAGTCCAAAAACACACGTTGGTAGGTGGATTGGCGACTCAAAAGTGTCCGTAGGTGTGTTGCCCTGTGAAGGACTGGCGCCCCCCTCCAGGGTGTATTCCCGCCTTGCCCCCAATGATTCTGGGTAGGCTCTGGACCCACCGCGACCCTGAATTGGAGAAGTGTTAACAAACAACGAATGAATAAATGAATGTATGTATGTTTGATCCTTGTGGTATTTTGGCCTTAAATCTCAGACTTTTTAATGAATACTGTCATCAGATTTCACTTTTAGTTTGTTAGAAATTAGCTGAATGCAGAAATATGGCTGTAATGTTTGTCACAGCAGTGGAATTTAAGCTCCTTTGGACAGGACTCAGTTTTCATGGGGTCCTGGGTAATTTCTCTTTTTACAGGTGCTACACTGTGGATTTATGTCCCTTTAGATCAGGCATGTCTGTGCTTTTCTCTCTTCTCTCAAGAGAAAATTACAGACCAAATTACCTACTGTTGTTCCCCAAACTCTGATTATTTTCATCATTTTAGTTCGGTTCCAAATCATCATTTTGTAATTTTCGAAGCAGATGTTGGAATGGAAAGGTTTCTGACCACCAAATTGAGTCTCCTAGTGAGTGTATCTGTGTTAAATAGCCCCTAAACTAGGAAATGATGGATGATTTGGAGGACTCTCTGGGCTTGGTCTCGTGTTGGGACTGGAGAAGAAAGATGAGTCAATAAGATAAACAAGATGCCACCGGCTGATTTAAGAGAGTGATTATGATTTGTACAGGTACGTAGCTTTGCTTTAGTTTCACCAATCATCACTGTCACAACAATCTGGTCATTATTATTTTTATTTTAATACTCGCTCTGTCAGAATTGTACAAAAGATTTAAAGGAAAGGCTTTAGAATGAACACTATTCATTCCTTTATCGTCTGTAACTACATCAAACTTTTGAGGGCCGTGATGTGTGGACAGATCGCCATTTTGTATGAATACAGTGGCAACATACGTAATATTTTAAGTTTCCAATGACTCCCTGGGGTAATTCCATGACAAGAACTATAAGAACTGAAAGTGTGTAAAGACATTTATACAGACGTGGCCTTGAACTAATCCAGCCTCGATTCCTATGGTATGTATCAAAATGGTATGAGGTTTTAATGACTACATAATGTTTGTTATTATAGTTCCTATCATCTGGATATTGCTGGTTGAATTCATGATGATGCTTTAGTGATTTGAGTGTGGGAGTCCAAGCATAACATGCATTCCTCTTTCTTCCCTCATCACAGGCAACATAACATACATCTGTGAACTGACTTAACAGAACTGGCCCGTTAGTGTTCAAATCAAAGCTGTAAAATTAACAACTGTGTAAGCAACACTGCAACACTTGCTTCTAGAAGGAAGCATATGCATGCCTCACCCTCCCAGGTTGATGGTATTGCGAGGGATTGGAGGAGTCCTAGCCGACTGGTGGAATTCGTGATTGCTAAATTAGGGCGAATCCTGGTTTCAATCGTCCTCAGTAATTACTATACTGGTCGCAATATGCTAATCATCAGTTTCCCAAACCAAGATTACACTGTAAAAAAAGATCCGTAAAATTTACGGTAAAATACTGGCAGCTGTGGTTGCCAGAATTTCACCGTAAAATATACGGTCACGTTTTCCGCAATCATAAATATTACATTTAAGGACTGTTTTGTTTACAATACATTTCTGTTAAAAAACAGATATACACTGTAAAAAAACCTTGGTATTTACATAAAAATAACAAAGAAACATTGTTTTGCTATAAAATTAACGTGTAAATTGTGTGACAAATTAGAGAAAGGAGACTAAGATGTAGCCGTATTTAGATAAAGCCAAACTGCATCCTGTATTCAGCCCTTAAAAGGACATATTGCTGAAAGGACTAAAGAAATGTTCGGTATCTGGGTGCCACACGCGAAACACAGGCTGATGGTGAACTTTCCTGACCAACACACGTCTCGACGTAATATGCACAGAAACACAAACACACACAGTGATCACCCCAATGCAAACCAAAATCAGTAAGTCTCAAAGACAGAAAAAAACAGAGAAACTCTGAAAATCACAGAAAATATGGAGAAGCAAAGCATGCTGGGAGCTCCCTAATGAGTCTCAGCTCCTCCCAGTCCTTGGACACGTACCGCCCCCTAATGGTTTGTGTGTTTAACAGTGAAATAATGTATTTTTTACAGTAAAGAGATGTAAAAAAATGTATTTTGGCTGATAAAAGTATTTACGGTATTTCACTGTTACAGAAACTGTTTTCAACCTTTTTAGAGTTTACAGTCATTTACTGTCATGGTTTTACAGTTTTCCACCGTAAAAATTCACAGACATTTTTTACAGTGTAGGCCAAAGATTGAAATATACTGTAGATCTAAAACCAAAATCACTGCTGGCATTGAAATGTATTCCAGGACTAGAATAGCCATGTATAGGTATCTGGGGACTAAGATGAGCTTTTAGATTTCTGCTGTAAAGTGGCAAACGCTTATTTGAATGAGAGACAAAGACTTCCCTTGCTTCTCTCTCCCTCTAACTCTCTCTCTCTCTCTGTCTGCTCACAGCTCAAGGCTGAGAAACTTTCATGGTGGCGACCTTCGGTGGCAGCCTGCTGTAGAAAAATAACCAATTAATCACAGTCGAGCGGCAACCCCTCGCTGGCGATCCTCATTAGTCCAGACGCTGTGAAAAAACGCTCACTTGTCTCGGGTGCAGATCTCCACAGTGAGGATTCTTGAAGGCTGGAGAGTGGCCCTGTTCTGGTCTTTGTTCACTGAATTAGAAGCCTCCCTCCACTCTAACGGTAATGATGTCTCTCACTCTGAAGGAGACTGAGTGACTGCCCCGTGAACCAAAAAGATTACTCTTCAAACAGTGTTATCTTGGCAAGTAGAAGTAGCTAAACGTGTGTAATGTGTCTAATACTTCTAGACACACTGGTAGGTATATTACGTTTTATCCATATTTTGCTACTAATACAAACGCACTGGACAATGGGTTCCCGTTGCAGTTTCCATCAACTTGATTGGTCACATCAGACATAAATTGGTTTGCAAACCAAAAAATCATTCCCTAGCTCATACCAACAGCACAAACTGTAATGATTTCCATGGATGTTTCGAGCTAAAGAATCTCCGGAAAGAGCACAGGGCCTCAATGCTTTGTCATGCATTGGATTCTTGGCGCCTTGCTGCTCCACAGCCAACCTGCCCACATTTGCACCGGTTTAGATGGAAACCAAGGATATGTCGTTAGCGGGGGGGTGTTGCAGGGGTCGATTCCAATGTCACTGTGGCTGAATTTACTGTCAGTGACAGAAATAAATAAACAGAGTCATGACAGGGTCATTGTTTATTCTTTATGAACAGCAGGTTCAGATCAGAGAGAGATATAATACACGTGCATAAATGATGCAGAGTTCTGAGCCATCCTGCTGAGCTCATGGACAGCTTAGAAAAGCAGCCCCAGAAACACACAGAAACTGAGCATGTTCCTGTTTAATTTGCTATTATTTATTTATGTAACACACTGTAAATGACCCATTCAGCTCCACTGTGGGATAGTGATTTATTTGAGGCTCTTGGCTTTTTCTGGAGCATCTTTAGCTTGACAGCTAAAGTTAACTTTTCTGGTTCATAAATCAATTCATGTGGAAATGGTATCAAATTTAACTGTAACAAGAACAAGAAGCGTTTGCCAAGCTGAAACAAACAAGGTTTGTGGAAAATAGGATCAGCTACCACTCTTAGCTACTTTGATTCATTACTATTACTACCCCAAAGAAGTGCTACATAAATGATCGTAATTGCAGAGGTTGGACCCTAACTTTTGGCCCCACTCTACCACTTTGAGGCTGAGCAAGTGTGACTGCCTAGGGCAACATCCAGCAGGGCACTCTTTCACTGAGTGGTGTCTGAGATGGCATCTTTCCACAGGGCTATATTTAAAGTCACTGGATTGCATGGAGATTACATTGCAATCTTCTTGATGTTATACAGCTGTTATGCATAGGCTCTGAGAACTCCTTGAGCAAGAAATGTGACCCTGAACTGATCTCTGTCCACTGCATTAGCAGCCTCTGCACTAACAGTAATGATGTATCTCACTCTGGTGGAGTGTGAGTGAGTGGCCTTTGGTCCAGCAGTTAGATTACCGCCGCCAAATAAATGGATGGTGGCTTCCTCCGCTTTCACTAACCCAAGAAGGGCTTCCCTGTGGCTTCAATTACCAGAGCTGCTGCTGGCGCTGGGGGGGAACTGTCACACTCTTCCATCTCTGCCTTCTTTTCTCTCATTAGCTCCAACAATCACCCAACTTTCCTCACCAATTACCCTCCACTCCTGCTTCAGAAGCCTCCTGGCAGGCTCACCCTTTGCCTCGCCGTCACACACACTGGCACGTCAGAGTGGACGCTGCTCTTAAGACATGCCAAAACACTTGGCATCTATTTCCATAAACCGGTTTCTTGACTTGGCATAATTGGCAAATGGCTTGGCTACCACTTGTGCTATTTAAATTATTTATATTATTACTACCACAAAGAAGTGCTACATTAAAAGGGACATATTAAAAAAAATCATTTGTTCAGTGCCTGAGCTCATTAATTTGGGGATCTGGAGGCTACTAACCCCCCAAAACTGTTAAATAAGGCCATACAGTCAGTATTTTGTGGGCTGCCTAGGCATAAAATGAGCCATTCTGATTTTGCTCTGCTATTGACATCACTCCTGGGCTCTCGCAAAGAACTGAGCTGTGGCTCATTCACATTTAAAGAAACGGGCACTGAGACCCGTTGTTCTGAACAGGGCTCTGCTTAGACAGGGATAGAAGAGTGCTGTTGTGCTTTAGGACTGTGATTCATTGACCAAAAGCTGCGACCAATTTTTCATTAAGACCCCAGAACTTTGTAAACTTCTGGAAAGGGGGAAGAGTGGCCCTTTTAAAAACTGGTCAAGGAGAAAGTATTTAGTCAGAAACTACAGTTTTTCCCAACTGACCCCTCTTTACAGGCTTATTATTCCATTATTAACCTCATGACTTCATAGTTATTAACTACAATGAATTAGAGCTGTCACTATCGATTTGTATTAATAATCAAGTATTTTATCATGATTAATCACATACTCAAAGTTTTTCCAAAGGCCAGGCAGTGGCCAAGCAATTACAAATTCATGCATAGACTTTTAAACACTTCTAAATAAACTAGGAAACGAAAGATACCAATGAATTCATTTTGTGGAAAATGTCACTCACCCACTCAAACCCGTGGACATTTTCACACACTCATCCAGTCATTCACACCTATGTACAACTTTGAACAGCCAATCGCCTGAGCCACGGTTTTTGGACTATGGGATGAAACTGGAACACCTGGAGGAGACCCACACAAACACAGGAAGAACACACACAGACAAGTACATGAGGCTGGGCTCAAGCCCACAACCCCAGGACCTGGGAGCAGTGTGGCAGCAGTATGTACATTTTTTGATGTATGTGATGTTATTCACTCATTCATTCATTATCTGTAACCAGTTCAGGGTCGCGGTGGGTCCAGAGCCTACCTGGAATCATTGGGCGCAAGGCAGGAATACACCCTGGAGGGGGCGCCAGTCTTTCACAGGGCAACACACACACACAGATACACATTCACTCACACACTCACACCTACGGACACTTTTGAGTCGCCAATCCACCTACCAACGTGTGTTTTTGGACTGTGGGAGGAAACCGGAGCACCCGGAGGAAACCCACGCGGACACAGGGAGAACACACCAACTCCTCACAGACAGTCACCCGGAGCGATAATCGAACCCACAACCTCCAGGTCCCTGGAGCTGTGTGACTGCGACACTACCTGCTGCACCACCGTGCCGCCATGTGATGTTATGTTCAAGGTAAAAAAATAATTATGGCATCACTGCTATGAATTATTCAGTAACTAATTTCAAAGCAAGTTGCACTTAACATTAGCTTGTGCAAGCTTTACAGTTATGTGAAGCGGAGGACGTGCACTTTTTTCAAAGTTATAATATAGTATAGTTACTGGGGAAAATGCAGTATATTTCAATAACTATGACAGCGACAGACAGGCCCTGGGGCAGTGCACAACTCCACCAATGTCAGTTTCCCTTAATGCCACCTAGGCCGAGTTATTGAATTGTACATCTCTGTGGGAATTTAATTATATGGTCGTGGGCGTCAATCTGGAGCCACATGCCTGCAGGATCTAAACTACAATATGATCATCTCTCTGTTGGTGCTCCAGCCTGACACTTTATCCTTGTCTAAGGAAGCCAGAGATGGGCTCCGTTCACTAGAAAGGCAGCGTGGCGCAATATACACCTAATATCCTGTTGAGGGAATGTTATATGCACAATAAATGCTGCATACTACACAGTAATATTGCAGTCATTTTGCTCCATCTGATATGCCGCTGGTGGGATGTATACATGGACACAGTCAACCAGATAAACGTCAGGTGGGGAAGAGTTTCCAGACTCGTCTGATGTTTCTTCTAAAATCAGGCCTCTCAGTAAGAAGGATTCTCCCATCGGCTCCAACAATGGCCTCTATTCTTCTACTGGAACATTTCTTTGAGGAACTGATTGCATTCAGCCATACAGTCAGGTACTGATGTCGGACGATGAATTCTGGATCACAAATGCCACTCTATACCAGCACTATACACCCACTTTACAGTCTTCTCTTGGCATTGAACATGGTGATTTTAAAGAAACATTAGGTAAGATTTGGTATTTTTCCTGTTGGGCTCCTCCTAGTCGTCGAATGTAATTCACATTTATAACACTGCCCTGAAATCAAAATGGGGAGGGCAGGAAAAGTGCGATTTCCAACTCTCCTCCAAAAGTTACACAGTACAGTTTCTGCAGAGCTGAGCATGGAGAAGCAGTGACAGAGGCTTATTTCTTTGTTTTACAGCTCAGAGGAGCATGATAATGATTTAAAAGTTGTAATTAAATAAAAATACAACCTAGCGTCCCTTTAACCACAGAGCGTTCCAATCTATCAGGAAGGTTTTTCAATTACATTAATTATATACAAACTCTGTGTGCACTATGAGTCCTTATTAAAGTACTGGAAGTAAATGCCTACACATATTTGGACATTCACCAATGAGCCAGAACATTAAAGCCACCTTCAAGGTTCTACATTCATTGTGCATTTTATCAGCCCCATTTTTGTTAGCACGTAACAGCATAGTTAGCCAGATCTATCGCTAGGCGTAAGTCTAGACTTGAATGACTTTTCAGCAACAGATGAGCTACTGTCTCTGACTTTACATCTACAAGGTGGACCAGCAAGCTAGGTGTATCTAACAGGGTGGACTGTGAGTGAGCACAGTGTTTAAAAACTAGAAGAGCACTGCTGTGTCTGATCCACTTATACCAACGCAACACACACTAACACACCACCACCACGTCAGTGTGGAGAAAGATCCACCACCAAAATCATACATGCACCCCAGTAAACAATTAGCCGTTGATTTAACGTTGAAATAACGTAATGACTGCCGTCTAATCAACGTTCTCTTAAGGTTGAAAATGAAAGTTGAAAAGACGCCCAAACACAGACATTGAAAAGTCGACTGTTAGACGTATTTTGGACGTCCATTGACGTTATTAATTGGTCCCGAAATAAATTACTTGTATAAAACGCGTTTTGGACGTCCACTGACGTTATCGATTGGTCACCACTTAATAACTAACTTATTAAAATGGAATTTGGACGTCCATTGACGTTTAAAATATGTCCTTGACGAACAGAGTACTTTTAGACCTATTTTGAACGTCCAGGGACGTTCTTTGTTTACTGGGACTGGTCCTGTGTAAATGCAGAGCTACAAATTAGCACCCCTAAGGTCAGTTGATAGTTAAGTGTAGAAACAAAGTTATTTTCTAAGTGTGACTGGTTGGTGTACAGTGTAAACGAAAGAGTTACAGCTGAGATTAGCCCCAAACTTGGAGACTAAAGACCATTTATATGGCTCACCACTGGCATTACAAATCTCATCCAAGTCTAGACTTATGCGTGGCACTAGATCCAGCTGCCTATGTTTCGTGCTAACAATCGTGTAGCAAAAGAAATTTAAATTAGATGGAGAAGCTCTTAAAGCATTTCAGAAACTGGATTCAAACTTTGAAATGAAAATGTCATGCTAATCTACTTTGATTGCCACATTATAAGAGCCAAAATAAAATGGACCGCCTTTGCCAGATGCGCCTACTGATGCGGAAACGTGATATTTCAGAGCAAATTAGCTTGACTGATTCAGCGGACGGACATGCAGCCATGCATTTTCTTTCGAAGACTCATCGACTTAGCGATTCAGGGCTGGAGGGGAACATGGACCAGGACTTAGCCTGGGGCTGTATTGTTTGTGGTAAGGTGGAATGACAAGAGCAGCGTTTGATAACTCTTGTTCTCTCTGGAACCCGTGTACGTTGGAATGGAAGAGGCAACTGCCTGACACTTCCCTCCTTTAAGCCACTGGCCACACTTCATTCTCCCACATCTCTGAGAGTTCTTCATAGGGGTGGATGGTGGGGAGGATTTGTAAAAAAGACCATAACACTACAGCTATTTCTTTCCTTCTCAAAACCTTTGCCGAATCATTCCTGTCACATTTCCCCTAATCACTCCGGCAACATGCTGACATGCTGCTTTTCTCAGCACGAGAAGTAGAACACATTACTACTTGCTGATGTGCAGATCATTTCGGGTCAAAAAAAATGAAAGCCAGGCTATTGGTATATGGACCATAGATCTGTAGAGCTTAAGAATAAGCCTCATCAGCATAATTTTACCTAGATCATCATCTATTTCATCTACTCATGTTGAAATTCACATAATAAAATAGCTTTGAGTACCTGGTTTTGCTTAAAGGGACACTGTGTAATATTTTGATCTTAAAATTATAGCTTCAAAATAGTTGTGATGATCCACTGACCTGCAACAAAGCCAACAGAGCCTCTGCCATTACTACTTTGGGCTCAGCACTGTAGAAAGTGCACTATGTAAATTTTGGAAGATGGTAGGGAACCACCCCCTCCCTCCACCTCCCCACTAGGGGAGCCCCAGGATCAAAAACCATAGTTTTGTTTTAAAGACCCCCTATATGCATTGATTAAGCCCCTCAAAACTCATCTCTGCTACTTCTATGATGTACATAGAAGTTCTTTCCAAAAAGAAGAAGGAAAAGCAGCTAGCCTAGCTGTTAGCGCCATTGTTTAAGCCAGTGTCTGGGCGAAGTAAACGCTCCATACATTTTCCAATGGGGCATCAGAGGTGACACGATCCATCGTTTAAGCCGTCGCCTAAGCTTTTTATCTTTCCAACAGAACAACCAAGCCAGTCTAGCACTGGACACCTGAGAGCAGCGAAGCACCTCTAGTCTGACACCAAGCTACTCTCTTATGACTGACTCGCTGCCCCTGGTAGCTCTCTCCCACGCCTGGGCTCTTTCACATACGTAGCCCTTCTCTGAGGCCAGAACTCTTCACCTACATAAAGGAAATGTCAACACCAAAGTCACAGACAGCTGACAGGCATGAGTCTGTGAAGAAGAGTTGGCTTCTGCAATCCACTGGAACTTTACGATGTTTGCTGGGTCTCGCTGCTGCCCACCACTTCTCTTTAAGCAACTTGGCATCTGAAAACTGAACTCACATCTGCCATCTTTTAAAAATAGTAATTAGCTTGAAAAGTAAAACATAGCTACAACTAAGGCCTCTCCTCTGGGTTCTTCAGTGTAACATTGTGTGAATGACAAGGGACTGGTTTCTTAGGTTTATGACAAAACAAAGCTGAAATGACCAGCGTTGGCGCTAACGGCTTATTACACTCATGATAGGCCTTTAAACATATAACAAAGCATCTTTTCAAGAATTTAACAGTTTACTGATTTGACTAGCTTCCCGTATTGAATAACCAAAGGGGAATGGAAGGAAGGTCTCACCATGAAAGAGACAGAGAGTGAGTGAGTGAGAGAGAGAGAGAGAGAGAGAGAGAGAGAGAGAGAGAGAGAGAGAGAGAGAGAATGATATGAACCAATAGAAATGAAAAGCATTTACATATATACAGCAACTATTATATACATATAAAATAAGACAGAGAGAAAGAATGAGAGAGAGAGCCATCTGGCCATGGTCTGCCTCTGGGGGACAGTAAGCACCATATTGGGTCTGGCTCTCTCTTCAAGGCACATTTCACAACATTTGCCAAGAGACGTGGACAGACATGAGCCCTGCTGCCCGGCTCTGCTTGCGATTCACTAAAGCTGTCGACTTAAATCTCTCGCCGGCTCTCTATGATACAGCTGTCAATTACAGCGCTCCCCTACCTCCTGCACATATCGATTTGGCATTTGCCCTGATTGGCCGGGCAGGGATTAAGGCCCGGAGCAGGAGTTACTAAAACGGTGTTTCGACTGCCCTGGGGCCAGTTCGGACGCAGACAGACAGGCTGATGAACATGCACAGTAAAGGTTTTAGTCTTCATTAAGGGGCACAGATTTATCAGTGTGGTTTAGGAGAATGAATTATTGTGATATATACAAATGAGCAAACGTGCACTGTGTAGTCCTGTGAATCAGCCATTTCTGCAATGAAGGGTATAAACCAGAGGCGACATGCACTACAACGCGCTCAACTGTTGTTCAGAATCAGCTTCTTATCACTGGTAAAGACACGGCTTTCCTCTCAATCATTCCCGCAGCTTCACAATGCTTTAAACAGTGAGGACGCTGAGCGTCCACAGAGTTCAATAGCGAAGCACCAAAGTACAGTTAAACGAGACGAGTCATTGGATAAATGCTGGGCTTTGTCCCGCCCATCGGACGCTCAGCGTCTCTGGGGGTCTATGGGGCAGTGGGCTGGCCTCGGCTGGCCCGGACACTCAGCTTCTGCATGATGATTGGATGATCTGTCTGAGGCTGAATCCCTTTTTGATTGACAGCGAAATGAGTGAATCAGCGATCCTTTGGTGTAAAGATCCGTGGGAGCATTAAATTTTCATTCTGTTCTGAGTTGAACCAGACTTTCTTAAACCTCTTAGCGGCATTTTCTTTGTTAAAAACGACTAGCGACAAATCGAGCTTCTATTTCTTGTGGGTTTTTTGTAGCTTCTTGTGTTTGGAGACTGACTTCTATCACTCTTTCTGACTTCTATCGCAGTTTCTGTCCAGCGGGTGCTGCTGAGCCCCTCCACCGTCACAAAGCACTCACAGGCGGACACACTTCACATGGGCCAAGGCCGTTTAAGCAGCCTAGCTCTGCTGGCCATTGAGAGGACACTAGTCAAGTCCCTGGAAAAGACGCCTTGTTGGTACGACAGGGTCACAGATCATTTTCTTGAAAAGGAACGGAGGCTAGAATTTATGTATAAATAAACCAACACATTTTATGATGTAGGCCGAAACTGAGCTTCCCCTCCTTGAAAGACCAGCATCCGCCACTGGTATAAACAGGGTGTTGCCCTAGGTGTTGGAACACAGCTGTGAAGATTTCATGATGTCCTGGCAACCACTAGAACACTAATAGGCCATATGAACTAACCATGATGGTGATATAAATGGTGTCTACAAACCTTTAGCCCGGGAAGACTTCAGTTAGGGCTCAGCCACCAAATCATAGTTAGTGATGATGGAAAGGAACATGCTGATGCTGAAATGCGAAAGGAGCAGGTTAATACGTTCTCTTTTATTTCCTCTTTCAAATCAGTAACATTCCTTTTTTTGTGTTCCCCTTGAAGAACCGAAAGCCTGCTCTTGACAGTGTGATTGCAGGGAGTCTTAGAACAAAATGTTGAGACCTTCTCCAGCTTTGTTTGCTCATACTTGTGCTCGGGTCAAGGATAAAGGCACTGGCGTACACAGCCAATGAGGGCCTTTCAAAAAAGCACATGCGGAAAGGGTGCCACATTTAAATGGATACTAAAAGGTTCATATTTGTGGAACTGAAAGGAAAGCGGTAATCATAGGAAAAGGGGTCATGTGGGGCAATTTTTGGTCCGTTAAGTGCCATCAGCTCAGTAAGGATAACAGCTTCTCAGCTAAAAGCTTCTTTTTAACCTGACTGTAAAGTTCCCGGACACATGATCTTTTAATCACAACATCAGGACATGGAACTGAATATTAAAAATAGGTATTTCAAGCTTATTAAATATATTGTCCACTGCCAAGTCCATATTGTCTCCTGTGTTAGCTTTCTGTTACCATCTCTTATGTTAATGGGTCGGTTTTGACCCGTGTATTAAATCAGCCATAAGATCCCAGAAAAACAATTAATTATCAACCAATATTTCTTCCCTCTGGTTGACCTTGTTATTCTTCCTTATCCATGAAAGGATTGGTTTTAATTGTTCATTGTTGCGTACTGTAAACTGGAGATGTACACAATACAAAACTCTAACTCTAAACTGACTGGGCCTTACATGTCCGGACATGTCTGTCTTTCTTTGTTTTGTGAAACAGACAAAGACAGAAGCCCCTAACTGAAGCTTGAGTGGTTGTAGGAGGAGCCAGCTGTAGGCTGTTGGTGTACAGAGTGTTGTAAAGTGAGTCCAGATTTGGCACTTATTGTTTTATAAAAATTATAACTGGGTCGAATTTGACCCTAATAACACAAAAGCCATAATTTTAATAACAAGAGCATTTTATAATTTAGTATAATTTTTTTTCAATTATTTTGTTGAAATAGAAGTTCCTGACAAAGTCAAAAAGTCTTGATGCAATAAACACATTTATGGAGCACTTGTATGCATTTAAAACCTAAGAACAGGTCGGTCAAGACCCTAACACAAGAGGAAGGATATATGGGGTCTAACATAGTAAAAATGTCAAGTGGAAACAAAAAAGTGTCAGGCCAGGTGGTCATTTTACCCATAGAATTCATACAGAAATAGACAGAGACCCACTTACTCAAGCTTGTTTGGTGTCTTTAATGAGCACATGCACTAACAGTGAGTTTTAAATGTCCCTTTTAAATCAAAGAACATTTCCTGAGGTTTTGATCTCCATGGTGATGATATGTTGCTTGTGAGTGAGTAGTTTTTAGGGTTTGAGAACTGTGTGATGGAGAAGTAATGGATGTTCTCTCATGCAGACCAAACACTGGACAGCTACAGAGCTTTCTAGAAGTCCCAGGTCCAGGTACAGTATGCAAACATATGAGAGCTACTGTGTGTTAGTGTGTGTGCCTGTGTGTATAAATGTGAGTGTGTGGGTGAGTGTAATTAAGGTGGGTGGGTGTTGAACTGAACTCCATATGCTATTAGCCGCCTTCCATTCCCCCGTTTCTGTCTCTCTCTCTCTCTGCTCTCTTTGTTCTACAATAAAATTCACAGAGACCATTATTAGTTTTTGTTCCATTTTCTTTGTGTTTTTAATATGTGAGCTGCTCTATTGTTTTAAAGCGATAGCTCTTTTTAATTTTAGTCCCCCATATCAGCGTGCCTTCACAAAGCAAGGGGTTATAAAGAAGGACGGGACGGAAACTGGTTTTAATGACTTACTGTCGTATAAAGGCCTTTGATCAGTCATCTTTTTAAAAAAGTCAAAGTTGGTGTAAACAGCCTCATTGCTACAGTTTTCTTCTTCCATTTTACACTTATTTAAATCAGTCTTAACAAAATACCTTCGTCCAATTTAAGAACATAATTATAATGTATGTAAAATGTCTTATTCTCATTTAAAGAGTTTAGTTTAATCACAAGGGATTTAGTCACTGGATATTTTACAATGTTAAAATATGTCTTTATGAAGACTGTCTTCTTTATTTAATTTGATCTAATTTGGCTCTTATTTTTGCCCATTACACTTTGAACTCCATGATACAGAAGTTTGAACACCCCTGATTTACATGGTATACTTTTACACTCTTAGTAAAGTCTAAAAGATTCATTCATTCATTCATTATCTGTAACCCTTATCCAGTTCAGGGTCGCGGTGGGTCCAGAGACTACCTGGAATCATTGGGCGCAAGGCGGGAATACACCCTGGAGGGGGCACCAGTCCTTCACAGGGCAACACACACACACACACACATTCACTCACATCTATGGACACTTTTGAGTCACCGATCCACCTACCAACGTGGGTTTTTGGACTGTGGGAGGAAACCCTCGCAGACACAGAAAGAACACACCAACTCCTCACAGACAGTCACCGGAGGAAACCCAGGCGGACACAGGGAGAACACACCACACTCCTCACAGACAGTCACCCGGAGGAAACCCACGCAGACACAGGGAGAACACACCACACTCCTCACAGACAGTCACCCTGAGGAAACCCACGCGGACACAGGGAGAACACACCAACTCCTCACAGACAGTCACCTGGAGGTAACCTTTTCCACAGCCTGATATTAGCCAGCTCAGGCGTCTGTTAGCTAACATAACATGACTGAGGCACTTAATGTTCTCCTACAGTTGTACTTTTGGAAAAGAAGCTCTGTCTGGCTTCACACATCTCAGAGGAAGCATGAGCAGCCCTCTCAGGCTGGTGACATCATGGGATAAAAAACTACAGTACATGGGTGAAAATCATATTCTTATACAATATTTTAGACTGGGCGGCACGGTGGCGCAGCAGGTAGTGTCCCAGTCACACAACTCCAGGGGCCTGGAGGTTGTGGGTTCGATTGCAGCCCCGGGTGACTGTCTGTGAGGAGTGTGGTGTGTTCTCTCTGTGTCTTCGTGGGTTTCCTCCGGGTGACTGACTGTGAGGAGTGTGGTGTGTTCCCTGTGTCTGCGTGGGTTTCCTCCGGGTGCTCCGTTTTCCTCCCACAGTCCAAAAACACACGTTGGTAGGTGAATTGTCGACTCAAAAGTGTCCGTAGGTGTGAGTGTGTGAGTGAATGTGTGTGTGTCTGTGTTGCCCTGTGAAGGACTGGCGCCCCCTCCAGGGTGTATTCCCACCTTGCGCCCAATGATTCCAGGTAGGCTCTGGACCCACCGTGACCCTGAACTGGATAATGGTTACAGATAATGAATGAATGAGTGAATGAATATACATTTTGAACACAACAAGGTTTAATATTTTATCCCCTGGCAAATATTGAAGATGAACATACTTTTCATATATTTCAAAAATGGCTGTAACGACTGAAATAATAAAGAAAATCCTGAAATTCATCTGAAACATCTGAGCGAACCCAAGAAACTGATTCTCTCAACGATGGAAAGTGAGGAAATCTCGTCCATCCTAGAGCAGCAGCTTGCCTGAGAGAGCAGGTGATTGGTGCTCTGGATGGTGGATATGTGAGGTGCTGTTGCCATGGAAATCACAGATTCATGGTTCACACACACCATCCTTACACATGGAAAGAATTTCTTGATTACAGACAAAAGCTACCCCCCCTCCCCCCATCACCACCACCAATGCTTTTCTAACAATAGCCATGTCCGAATTCTGTGTGGAGGGCCTTGCCTTTTTAGCTCAGCTGAAATGCAATGAAGGGCCAAACCGTCGACAAACAAATATTCTTCATCCCCACAGCAACATCACTTTCCAAATGAGTTCCTGACATTTGCTTGATATTTGGGTCCCTCCTGTTGGCCGGGCACAAAATCCCTGACCCAGTAAACACCCAGCTGTGGCTATCTGCTCCACAGAGAGCGAGAGGGGCATATGTCAACAAGGTAGACATTCAAAAAGTCAATCACAGCACATCGACCTGGAGATTTGCAAGCTTTAAGCTCCATGGAGAAGCTTGAGACTGTTGCGTTCCAAGAAGCCTTTCTCGGGAAAGATTGTTTGATGTTTTGGAAATCGATACTTTACGAAAACAAGATGGTCTTCCGAGAAGTGTGAATATTTTCCCATTCAAAAATGACTCTACTGGACACTATCAACTGTTTGTGTAGTGTTACTTCAGAAACTAAGGGTATGTACCTGTACTTTCAGAAACACTGAACACTGTTTGTCACTAGGGCTACAAACAATGTAAATGCAGTATTAATGGTCATACAGTGGTGTTCCCTAAAGTGACATTACATTCTCTTCTGCAATAAGGTAATATTTCATTATAGAACCATGTAAAATAAAAGAACCAAATGCAAGCCCTGGAGATGAAATGGGGCGTATGAAATCAACACAACTTCCACAAAATCTACAATTATATAAAATATAGTACCATAATGTTCCCTAAATAAAGGGACAGAACATGTATGTACCACCACAGTGACCATTTTCCTGACAGTGTAGACAGTCTTCTCCCACTTTCACTAACATTAACAGACTATTCTTTCTGGAGAAGTGTTGCACTAACTGTTGGAACATTGCTGTGAGGATTTGATTGAATTCAGAAGCTGAAACATCAGTGAGGTCCTGTACTGATGTTGGATGTCAGTTCCACAGTTCCACAGCACAATTCTAGGGACTGTGTACATCTCTAGCAAGCATTTGACATTGAGTGTGGCTCATGCAGCTGCTTCAAAGAGCCCTGTTTTATTTTGAAAGCTTGTCTATGGAGGACGTGAGCACATTGGAAGGAATAGGTGCTTACCAGAGGCGATTGCTCTAAGACTGCAAGGGAAGCTCAGCTTCCCCTAAAATGTAAAAAAATAAGTGATCAAATATATACTGTTGTGTGTCCATGTCAGTGAATAAATATGCACTACAACGCGCTCAACTTTTGTTCAGAATCAGCTTCTTATCACTGGTAAAGACGCGGCTTTCCTCTCAATCATTCCCGCAGCTTCACAGTGCTTTAAACAGTGAGGACGCTGAGCGTCCACAGAGTTCAATAGCGAAGCAGCGAAGTGCAGCGAAACAAGACGAGTGATTGGATAAATGCTGGGCTTTGTCCCGCCCCTCGAACGCTCAGCGTCTCTGGGGGTCTATGGGGCAGTGGGTTGGCCTCAGCTGGCCCGGACGCTCAGCTTCTGCATGATGATTGGATGATCTGTTTAAGGCTGAATCCCTTTTTGATTGACAGCGAAATGAGCGAATCAGCGATCCTTTGGTGTAAAGATCCGTGGGAGCACAGGCGGACACACTTCACATGGGCCAAGGCCGTTTAAGCAGCCTAGCTCTGCTGGCCATTGAGAGGACACTAGTCAAGTCCCTGGAAGACACCTTGTTGGTACGACAGGGTCACAGATCATTTTCTTGAAAAGGAACGGAGGGTAGAATTTACGTATAAATAAACCGACACATTTTATGATGTAGGCCAAAATTTAGCTTCCCCTCCTTGAAAGACAAGCATCCTCCACTGGTGCTTACCTATCTTACACTATTGCGAATCGCTCTGCAAACTTTGGGAACGTCAAATAGCAGAGCTCATTTTACATTTTAGCCACAGTGCAGGATTTAATGACTCTCCTGTAAACTGCTCGAGGAGCACAGGCCCTTGACCTTTGCAGTCATTACTGGAAATTATGAGTGAAGTGCTTCTCTCTTTTTGTACAGCAGGTCATTTTGCGTATATATGAACAAAGCCATTTCTTTTTACCCTTTCAGGTCTCATTAAAGGGTGGTCCAGAATGTTTCAAGCTACTCTCTACCTACTGCATCTCTAATGTATGGCTGATTATAATGGACAATAGCTTTAATGTATTTGCCTGTGCTTAGGAAATTCTCCAGAGACATTTAAAGTAAAGGCCATTGGGCGCTCCAATGTACTATCAGTAAAATCAGACAATGAAGTTTAGAAGCACAAATCAAGTCCCGGAAAATGCTGAACACAAATGACCTGGACGAGCATGAAAACAAAATGGAGTAGGTTGAGGATCGGTTATAAGAGGTGCTGTGTAATACTAGTGCAGATGATTCTCTATAGAGTAAGAAACTAAACCTGTCTTTGTTTTACCCAGCAATGTCCTGCTTTCCCATATTTTCTTCTTCATTGCTTATTGTATACATTCTGATATGGATGTCAGCTGACACTTACACAAAAATCTGTAGGCTATTTTGGAATATCAATTAACTAATGAGGTGGTGCAACAGGTCGTGGTGCTGGGATTGCCAGTGGGGCATTGCCAGTGCTTTGGTTTCCTCCAACAGTTCAAAAACACATGTTGATAGGTGGATTGGCAGTGCAACTATACCCATAGATGTGAATGCGGGAGTGAGCGTATAATGCCCTGTGATGAACTAGCGCCTCATCCAGTCTAGCGTTTCTGCCTTGCACTCAGTGTTTCTGTGTAGGCTTCATACCCACCATGACCCTGAACTGGATAATGAATAAGTAATAAATAAGATGAATAAGGTGTAATACATAAGATAATGCACAAAAAATGCAAGCCTAGGATAGGATCCAAAACCCTGGTGTAGTCAGACTGTAATAACCATAGTTCTCTCGTCGCATTTTTCAAATGCTCCATTATGGATTCCACCAACTGCACAATGCATTTTATGTATGAGATTCAAGTGACCAAGTTTTCAGTTCTTTTGTAAATGCAGGGGAACACAGCCAAGTCACTTTCTTTAAAAACTGACCGTACTATACATTTCCGGCAGATAGCTATTACGTTAACAATTGTTGTAGTACTTCTTTTATAGAGCACTTTTTTTTCCACACACAGGTCTCATTTGTGAAAGCTGGCCTTGGTGTTGGATAAAAGCTCAAGCTCAAGAGCTGTTCACAATGTTATGCGAGGGCTGTCTGCATTCAGGTCACTAATAGAGCAAGGGTGTTAAACCGCAAATGCTGGAGTGTGTCAGCAAAGCACTGTTTAGCATTTTGCCTGCTCTAATACACCTCATTCAGCTCATGAAGGGCATGATAATTAGCTGATGGGCTGATAGGCTTTGTTAAAGCAGGAATGGAAAACTCCACACTGCTCAAAGCACTGGAGGACTGGAGTCTGAAACACATGCAGGAAGGTGTCATTACATATGCGTCGGGTGGCAAGTAGCACAGGTACAGATTTGACCAGAAGCACATTGTGTTGCAGTGGTGCTCTGACCCAGATTAACATCTGCTTTTTTTGTCTGTCAGCTGTGGAGAAGCAATGATCAAAGGGCAATGAGTGTAACAGAAAGCATTTATAGATGGCTAAACGATCGCTGCAGTGGTTGCTAATGTGGTGTGACCAGAGGTAGTGTAGGATGCAACGGTTCTGAAGTAAAAGTGCTGTTACTTTAATGAAATAATGGCTGGAGTAGAAGTTAAAGCCACTTGAGCTTGAAAAAAGGCAGGTGTTTTTTTTAAAAAAAAAAAAAAACAAAAAAAAACACTGCTGTGTTCCATATAGAACTGCAGTGAAACATAGCACATCTAGCATCTATTAGCAAAACAGTTGTTTATGTGTTCTTCTCTGTATCTCTCCTTCAAGGCCAACTGTGAATGCCAAACAGGAGTCCAGGTGTTGACCCATTAGATCAGAATGAAATTAAAAATGAGAAAATGTAATGAATTCAGCACAAAACTGGAGCTGAGGAAAGGATAGCTAGCGTTGAGCTAAAGCTATTAGCCTATTTCAAGACCTCAGAAAGAGTGAATTTGTAGCTAGTTTCCTCAAAATTAGCAAAACATCTTCATTACAAGCCAGTGTAATAGGTTGTGTTTGGAATGAAAAATTTCTCAGAGTGCCCTTTCCATAAAATGATCTCAAACCATCCTCCCTCTGATTTCAACCTCTTTGAAAAAATGTATTCAGTGTATAACTGCCTCGTCACCTCAGGATCAATCATATACTGTACGTTATTATCATAGCCTTACTTTTCTTAAGATCAGCAATAAGCTTTTTTTTCAGTGCAGCAAAACAGCTGCCAACAAAGACCTGAATTATGGGGGAAAAGCAATGAAAATCAGTCTCATTTACATTGATTAGCTGAGGTCACTCTAGCTAGCATGACAAAGCTACCATGGGGAGCAGTGGTCCACCTGTGTCTGGCGAGGTTTAGCCCCAGGCTGTGTGTGACACTACGAGCAGGAGATAGAGAGATGTGATGTGCATCAGTGAACCGCAGCTGCTGCCCACCCCCTCCCCCACCCCCACCACTCCCTTTCACTCCTCTCAGTGGATTTATAAGTATGATTAGCAGCTAGTGATCCAGAACATCAGGAAGCCATGGAAACGGTTGACTTGGAGTCTGATTCTGAGCAGTTCAACGCTTTCCTTTTGTCCTTCCTTCTGCAGGTGAGTTCCACACAGACGTGCAGTTTAGCCGTGCAGAAGTGACTGAAGGTGTGTGGAAACTGACACTGCATTTAGCAGATGCACTTATCCAGAGCAACTTACAAAAGTGCTCTGCTGGTTACTCCAAAAAATATCCTTAGTATAAATATCCTGCTAGAATCCAACGGATACCTCATGTTGTTTATATTTTGAAATATAAACAACATGAGGTCCACAAGTAGACTTAAAAATGAAATATTAATGTATGCACTATTGACATACTCTAAGTATGCTTCAGGTGTAATATTAATACATTTTAAGTACATCAACTGTGTACATTATGTTTTATCTTGTACTGAAAACAATACTATGAAATGAAGTCCACACCACACTTCTCACAGACAGTCACCTGGAGCAGGACTCGAACCCACAACCTCCAGGTCCCTGGAGCTGTATGACTGTGACACTTACCTGCTGCGCCACCGTGCCACCCAATGAAATCACTTTAGTCTAAAGGAAATATACTAGTATCATACATGAATTAACTTTTTGTAAACATTTTTCTAAGTGTTACATTTTTCACACTGGGATTCTTAGATGCCATAATAAGAAATGCAGCTCCAGGGACCTGGAGGTTGTAGGTTCAAGTCCCGCTCCAGGTGAGTGTTTGTGAGGAGTTTCGTGTGTTCTCTCTGTGTCTGCGTGGGTTTCCTCCGGGTGCTCCGGTTTCCTCCCACAGCCCAAAAACACACGTTGGTAAGTGGATTAACGACAGAAAAATGTCTGTAGGTGTGAGTGAGTGTATGCCGCCCTCTGAGGGACTTGCACCCCTCCAGAGTGTGTTTCTGCCTTGCACCCAGTGATTCAGGGTAGGCTCCGGACCCACCGCACCCCTGAACTGGTTAAACGCTTACAGCGAATGACTGAATGAATGAATGAATGGATGAATGAATGAATAATAAAAAGAAATGTAATTATTAATACCTATTCATATCCTTCATTTCAGACAAAAAAATTGTATGAGCAGTTACCCAAGATGTGTGTACAAAATGTGGATTACTGTGGAAAAATACCGTAACTGCAGTGCTGTGAGGTTTAGTCCATCCCAGTTGGACTCATCAGGATCAGCAGGAACATGGGGGTCTTGCTTCAGAGGAGGCCTTCTCACATCGATGTCTCTGAGAAAAAAACCTGCAGTCAATCAGTTATGGACAAGCTAGGAGAAAATCACATAATTAAAATGGAAAAAAAAGCCTAAATAGACAATATGTATAACAGTTTATTTCACAGTACCAGTCAAGTCACGGAGAGGAAATAACAGAAAGAAAAAGTGCGGTTACAAATGATTACTATTGATCAGTGGCAGGTTCACCGGCTATGAACTGTGAAGAGCTGCTTGCGAATTCAATTTCTCCTGTTTGCAGCAGAGACCCATTTCATTCTCTCCAGCTTTATGTCTGTTTCCAAACCATCTGCAGGAGGCCTTGAAGCCAGTGGCTTTCATAATACAATATGTAGGCCCATATTGAATTTAATGAGCCTGAGGTGACCTCAGAAAGGCCGGACACACAGGAGAACATTGCGCACGTCTACAATCAAATGTGCTTGTGTTAGTCCACGTGAGTGGTTTCGCTCTTAGAGCAAATGGTCCATTAGATAAAAGCGCAACACATATGGGCGCGATGGCCCTTATAAACAGCACAAATGGACGCCTATGGGGGTAATATCTGAGCTTCTGTAGTCTTCCATAGATTGCTGTGTCTTGACTTTACCCTGACTTTGACGCTTATTTATTTACACGGTTAAATATATATATAGGACTCAACAGACACTATCTGTCTCTCGGTAATATACACGCTTGTGTAAGAGATTCCCTTAGGAATCTACACTATACATTCTGTTATAATATGTATTCCTATAATGAAACCTAAGTATTATTCTTCCAAAATAAAACGCTTAGAAACACTTAGCAAAAAAATGCTACATCATGTTTAAAGTCATGTACTTTAGCCTAATGCCTTGTACGTAGAATATGGATAATATGGTGTAGTGGGTAACACCGTTTCCTTCTTCTGAGCAGAGCTAGGTTTGATTCCCCACTCAGGAAAGAATTATTGAGAGTTCTCGAGTAAGCCTCTTAATGCTACATTAGCTGATTAGCATTACCCTGAATAGACTAGAAGAGTAGGCCAAATGCCTTAAATGCATCATAGGCTAAGTATCCCCGTCTTATGTATATTTTACTGGCTGCATAATGTTGGATGAACAAGGAATTCTGCACTGACGAAAAAGATGAACCATATTAAGGATGACTATCAAAGCTCACTGGAAAATCTCAGGGATCTTAATGCATTTTATGGCTTTGATATTTTGAGTTCAGTTTCCCTTTTCCAGCGCACCAGCGTGATTTTAAACACCCGTCTGGTTCCATAATCAGCAACGCACGACGTGTGCTTGTATGCTTCCTTTCCTTTTCATGTCTCACGCCTCCCTTCTTCCCCTCCACCTCCAGGAATACCCGCCACGCTACGGAGGGAGACGTATGTATTTAATGAATTAAAGGGAGCGTTCCTCGATGCTTGTGAATTTTTTATGGTGCTCCAAAAACAGCAGGGCTTGTTTAATCCTGCGCTCTTATCCAATTTGCTGTGTCAAAAGATGAAAAAACCAGAACCTGTTCAACCTGCTTACTTTCCAGCCATTGTGACAAATTATTATCAAAAGAGGAGCGCCCTTTCATCTCGCTTGACTGAGGCCGCTGCGAGATTGGCATCGAGATGGGACGAAGAGAGAGAGCGAGGGGGGAGAAGTAATCGAGCCATACAAAACAATCCAAATTGGCATTCCAGCACAAAGATGGCAGCATACCCTGAAGGGGACAAACAACATTAAACGTAGCAGCGACACTTTCACAGAAATGGGTTTTGGGAGATGTCCCCAGGCTGCATCTGAGCGTACAGCTAGGCTGTTCTGTTTAGCGCTGTAGTTAGCGGCACACCGCATCAATAATGGACATCAACTTTTCTTGCTCATTTCACCTGCAGTGGCCGCAAGTTTTCCTAAAACAGGTCACACTTGGGGCTTGAACAGGTTTGTGTGTTTACACTCTCTGCTTTATTGTTTTTCTTGTTTCATTTTGTTTGGTAGTTTTAGCCATGTGCTGGGGTCACAAGGGGTTTCTTAATCATCTGATTCATTCGGATGTATTTGACTCATATTCACTTCATTTTTTAAACAGAGCAAAATGGTAGGATGATTTTTAAACAAGCTATTAAATAAAAGACAAACAGAAGATGTCTTTAAAGGGAATGTCTACGACTGTGGGGAAATGCAGCTCCAAGCTCCGTGTCTTTTAAGGTAGACAGGTATGTTTGAGGGAAAATAACAACTATTGTTTTTAATGTGGCTTAAGTTTTACTTGTCTGTAAGTTTTTTATTCACTGTTTTAAAAATATTACAAAAACTTATTTGTAAATCGAGTCGTTTAGTTTTGTAGGACTTTCTGTAATTCAGTTAGCTTTTTTTTGTAATTCAGTGAGCTGGTTTTTGTAATTCAGTTAGCTAGTTTTTTGTAATTCAGTTAGCTAGTTTTTTCATAATTTGGTTAGCTTGTTTTTTGAAATTCAGTTAGCTAGTCTTTAGTAATTCAGTTAGCTGGATTTTTAAAAATATTACAGAAACTTATTTGTAAATCGAGTTATTTAGTTTTGCTTAGCTAGTTTTTGTAATTAAGTTAACTAGTTTTTAGTAATTCAGTTAGCTATTTTTTTGTAATTAAGTTAGCTAGTTTTTTTGTAACTCAGTTAGCTAGTTTTTAGTAATTCAATTAGCTATTTTTTTGTAATTCAGTTAGCTATTTTTTTTGTAACTCAGTTAGCTAGTTTTTTTGTAACTCAGTTAGCTATTTTTTTTGTAATTCAGTTAGCTATTTTTTTTGTAATTCAGTTAGCTAGTTTTTTTGTAACTCAGTTAGCTATTTTTTTTGTAATTCAGTTAGCTATTTTTTTTGTAACTCAGTTAGCTAGTTTTTTTGTAACTCAGTTAGCTATTTTTTTGTAATTCAGTTAGCTAGTTTTTTTGTAATTCAGTTAGCTAGTTTTTTTGTAATTCAGTTAGCTAGTTTTTTTGTAATTCAGTTAGCTAGTTTTTTTGTAATTCAGTTAGCTATTTTTTTTGTAATTCAGTTAGCTATTTTTTTTGTAATTCAGTTAGCTAGTTTTTTTGTAATTCAGTTAGCTAGTTTTTTTGTAATTCAGTTAGCTAGTTTTTTTGTAACTCAGTTAGCTATTTTTTTTGTAATTCAGTTAGCTATTTTTTTGTAATTCAGTTAGCTAGTTTTTTTGTAATTCAGTTAGCTATTTTTTAGTAATTCAGTTAGCTAGTTTTTTTGTAATTCAGTTAGCTATTTTTTTTGTAATTCAGTTAGCTAGTTTTTTTGTAATTCAGTTAGCTAGTTTTTTTGTAACTCAGTTAGCTATTTTTTTTGTAATTCAGTTAGCTATTTTTTTGTAATTCAGTTAGCTAGTTTTTTTGTAATTCAGTTAGCTATTTTTTAGTAATTCAGTTAGCTATTTTTTTTGTAATTCAGTTAGCTAGTTTTTAGTATATTTTAGTATTTTACCCACATATGGAGCAGGAAATGAGCAATCCTCATTTCGGTCCATACCTTTCAACATTAAAACAACTTAAGATGCATCATCCATGAGCTGGGAGAGAGAGAAAAACTAGCATACAGGACTCTTATTTTGGTAAAAAAAAAACTGACTGGGTGGTCTCATTTAACAGTTTCTGCATTGGCTGCTCCGGAATAATGTGCAAGTGCAGTGAAAATCAGTTTTTTCATTGTATTTGCCCTTTAAATGTAACAAACCTATTTATTCTCAGTTATATTAAGGAAAGAAGACCCCTGACCTTTATTTTGTTTCATTGAAAATTTGAGCTTTGCAAGTATAGTGGTGTCATAAGGGATTACTTTATCATCCGACTCGTGTACACCTCGAAACTACTCGCACAACCAGCACATGTTGTGTTTTGGAGGCTGCTATGACTTTACTGGGTAACCAGCAAAATTCAGCACCAGACCCACTGAAGGTTTCATGGCTTGTTTTTCGTATTGTGTTGTTTCCCCCCCCAGCTTTATCTTGGTGGTGTTGTCACAAAGATTTTCTTTAGGATCTGATTCCCTCTGATGAACTCTGACTCATATGTACTGCATTATTTACACAGCACAGAATTGGAGGATGTTTAGTAAATATGCAATCTGAAATGAGGCACATGGAGAACGTCTAGAAAAGTGCCAGAATGCTGTGGTCTGTCTCGGACATTCCATATGTCTGTGACCCCTTGCGCTGTTTTCCCCCAGGTATGTGTCCGGTCTCATTCTCAACAGCAGTGTATTTTTGTGCATTGGTGTGTGTGTACATGTGTGTGTATGCTTAGGGCCAAATGGCTGTCTCCTGACACACACACACACAGCCCATGGGCCGGTGAGTAGTCTCATAGGTCAGCAATCCCTGTGAGGCTCTGAGAGAGAGAGGCTGTGACAGTCACCAAGTCCTGACCCCACCACAAAGTCCCTCTCACTCTATCTCTGTGTCCATGTCACGCACCCAGCATAAGCAACTTCTCTTGCTTTTTTGGTATTATTTATTGATTATCTTATACTCCACCCACCAATTCATTCTTTCCTACCAACTGTGAATGCATATTAGAAGTGATTTTTGGAGCTCACTGATTTCTTACAGCCCTGTGAAGGACTGGCGCCCTCTCCAGGGTGTGTTTCTGCCTTGTGCCCAATGATTCCAGGTAGACTCTGGACCCACCGCGACCCTGAACTGGATAAGTGTTACAGATAATGAATGAATGATTACTTACAACACAAAATGCACACTCTTTAAAATAAAGCTGCTACAAAAAATTCTTTAAGCAATGCCCTGAAACAACCACTTTTGTTTCCATAAAGAATAATTTTTGCTAATACGTTTAAATAGGTAAAGAACTGTAAGATAGAGTCCATTTTTAAACCTTTAAAAGATTCTTCACACATTTACACATCTCTTAAAAAAACACGGTTCTTTATGGAACCAAAGCAGTTCTTCTATGTCATCACTCAAAGAACCCTTTGTAGCACCTTTATTTTTAAGATTGTAATATCAAAATGATCACTATATTAAAATAACCAGATTACTTGACTAATTTGAACAATACATTAACAATACAGGAGTCCCAAAATCACCCCCTTGTGGACATTTTTCAGCCTGCTTAATGTGAGTGAGTTATAACTAGGTTCACCCAGTTAGCAAAAAGCTGAAAACTTTGTAATTTGGAAAAGTGAAAACAGCACAGAAAAATTATGCCCACGGTCCAAAGAAGTTAAACTGAATTTGCCTCTAAGCTAACCCTAGCATACAAAGTAATCCATTTTTAAAAATCAGTGCAACAGCTAGGATTAGAAACCCACGCAGACACAGGGAGAACACACCACACTCCTCACAGACAGTCACCCGGAGGAAACCCACGCAGACACAGAGAGAACACACCACACTCCTCACAGACAGTCACCCGGAGGAAACCCACGCAGACACAGGGAGAACACACCACACTCCTCACAGACAGTCACCCGGAGGAAACCCACGCAGACACAGGGAGAACACACCACACTCCTCACAGACAGTCACCCGGAGGAAACCCACGCAGACACAGGGAGAACACACCACACTCCTCACAGACAGTCACCCGGAGCGGGGCTTGAACCCACAACCTCCAGGTCCCAGGAGCTGTGTGACTGTGACACTACCTGCTGCACCACCGTGCCGCCCCTCTCTAACAAAACTGAACATATACCAAAGGCTCTACATGCAGAATTTTCTCAACTTTTTACTTTGTTACTGCAGTTCTAGCGCTAAACTAAGGCTGCTCTTTTCACTGAATGACTATAAACCCCACGAGCCAGCTCAGTTAAAGCTAAGATGACAGTACACATTTTTGTGCCACTTCTTTCAAAAAGCCAATTGGGTTTTATGCTGAAAAGGCACCCCACATTTATTTCCAAAGGAAGTCTAAATTTGTACTTGACCTGCTGTAACTTTTGTTCCATACAGTGCATTAAGAATAATGTCCATCAGGTATAAATGCCCACTACATAGTCAGAACCCAAAGTGTCAGTGCAGTGGACTGATGGCCTGAAGTGAGCTATCAGTTGGAGATTTTTTGAGCTTAAAGCCACTCAGAGCAACAACCAAGATCCTAATCCACCCGAACAATCAAGCTCTTTTCAGCCATGACTCAGTGAAAGCAGTGACTCACAGACTCATGTTGGCTGCCGTCAAAGGGTCGTTATCACGCATCTGATTTTGAAATTGAGATTTCAAAATGCCCAGTATGGGCCAACAGGCATGCTGGTGGTAATCATACAAACACATTTCACATGCACATCATTTACCAGTCAAAAGTTCCATGCTCCTAGATGCTTCCGTTTAAAGGCTTATTCCTAATGGGTTAATATTGCTTCTGAGAAATATGTAATATTTAAAATGTAACATTTTCCATGAGTTGATCGTTGAATCATTCAGAGGGGTTTAATATGAAACGGTTTCTCGTTGGATAATTTACTGACACCTTCACAGTGGTGGTGATAGGAACCAAAATATTGCCAACAACAAAAATACATTTCCCTTTTCCCATCATGCACCATGATGCTAGAAGGTTTCTGTTAGCTAACATATGCTAGGAAATAGGGTAGATTAGTACTCTCCTCCAAGTGTGCTGAGCTCCAGTGATGTGTTAGCAGCAGTTTGAAAAGGAGTAGAAAAGAGACTTCACATATAATCGCTGTCCAAGGAAAAACATGCTAACCCTAGCATACAAAGTAATCATGTTTATAAATACGGCCATTTTGAAAAATCAGTGCAACAGCTAGGATTAGTGGTTGTGAAGTATAGTCAATGCCATTGCCCTGATCAAACAGAATGGGGTTTGATTCTATGCTTGGGCTTTGATAGAATTCTGCAGCAATAAGAGTCCTTGGACTATACTCCTAACTTTCACCTACCTCTGTAACATTCATTAATTCACTCATTGTTTGTAACCACTTATCCAGTTAAGGGTTGCAGTGGGTCCGGAGCCTACCCGGAATCATGGGGCAAAAGGCAGGACCACAATGTGGAGGGGGTGCCAGGCCTTCACAGGGCAATACACACACACACACACACCTCTGGACACTTTTGAGCCACCAATCCACCTACCAACGTGTGTTTTTGGACCGTGGGAGGAAACCGTAGCACCTGGAGGTAACCCACGCAGACACAGGGAGAACACACCACACTCCTCACAGACAATCGCTGTCCAAGGAAAAACATGCACCTCCAAAATAGTACTTAACGGTTAGCAGTTACTAAACTTTAATTTTATTGGAAGTCAATGTAAAGTAATTTTGGATCATTTCTATCAGCCCATTCATCATGGAATGTTCACAAAATGTTTCACTGCTGTGTTCAGATGATACAGTAAACGTCAACAAATATCGAGTTACGTGTTTTTCTGTGGACAGTGAGGATATTTCAGGGAAATCGCCCTCTGTCTTCAAGCCTGATGGGTAATGTGTGGCTGGGGGAGGTGGCAGTAGTGAAAGTTAGAGAGAAAATTGGGTCACAAATGCTATGCAGATGTATACACGATTTTCCCATAAATAAAATATACGGCATGATTATTACCAAACATGAGTAAACTTAGAGGCAGATTGGTGTTGATGCAATATATTTAATTCATATCGAGATGATTAATTTGGGGGATTCATTTCCAGCATAAGGCAGTGTACTAAGCGGCCATGTCTTTCTGGGCTATAATTACTGGTAATTAACTGTTATGACCCTGTAATCCAGGAGTAAACCCTGCTTATGCCTGTGTTACATGGACTTAATGGCTGATTTGGCTGCAGCTGGGATAAATGCTATTACGCCCAGTCTCCTGAATCAGAAGTGAGATTAAGCCGTGATGCCTGCTGTGTATCCTGACTCTCTCTCTCTCTCTCTCTCTCTGTCCTTCTGCTAACCATTACATGTGTCAGACTGACCGAGCTCTCTCTCTCTCCACTGCAGCTCATCTCTCAGCTACAGCATGCAGAGACTTCAAGAGGAGCTCCCTCTGTTCTGCAGAAATATACATGAAGATTACAGTGCTTTCAGTGTGGGAGTGTTAAGCTTCAGGATGCGGCACTAGCATCCACTGAGGTCGGCACTGACCAATAAATCAGGTACCAGAGTACAACCATAAACCATAACCAATGGTGGAATACACTGCTGCTCTCTTAGAAACACCTTGTTCTTCATGTGGTCTGAATATTGATCACTAGTGGCGTCAGGTGCTAAAGCTGGATGATTAGTTCTAAATCACAAACATCATTCCAGCTGATCATATTACTCTATAACTAAAAGAACACAGTTCCACTGCGCCACTGTCAGTTCTCGGGAGGTTTATACCTGCTTATCCTGTATGAACGCATTGGTCATCTTCATTTCCACATGTCAGTGAGTCTCCCCCAGTCACACACAATGCCACCAGCCTCTGGATTGTAGGGGTGAGCATATGCTTCCTCTGAGATTAGAAGCCAAACCACCTTTTCTAGAAATGACACAGAATGGCTTAACACGTTGGAGAGGAATGCAGAGTGCCCAGATCTGTCACATCGACTAACAGAGATGGGGAGAAAGGGCACATCTTACCCACCAAGACAGTGAGGCCAATAGTGTTCTCTACACACTTAAAAATGGTGGACATTCCATTTGGTATGGCACCAAAAATGGTTTTTATATTGTAACAAACTTGACATAGTAAAAATAGATGGACCATTTTTTGGTGTTATATAGAACCCTTTTCTAAAAGGTGCTATATAGAACCGTCTATAGCATTATCTATCAATCTGTAGAACGTCTTAATGATGCAAAGAACCCTTTAATCATGCAAAATGTTCTTTGAGTGCACAGGGTTCTATATACAACCATTTTCTTTACTAAAGAACCCTTGTAGAACCATCATTTTAAAGAGTGTACACAGCAAGTTCTCCCATGTTAACCAACTCTATTAGTGTTGAATTAACACTGTTAGTGTAATAATATAACACTCAGTGTTAGGTTAATACTAGTGGTGTTGATTTAACACTGGAGAACTTGCTGTGTAGGACCCACAGGCTTGGACGTTTGAAGCATCATTGGGGATTGAAATTGTAGTCTCCTGATGATTGGGTAATTGCTTAGACCACTGCTTTCCTGGGAGCTTGAAAGAATAAAAATCGGAATTTTTGGAACTCTCTAAACAATGGCTATATCTTCATGTTTGATCCTCTGTAATCCCACAGTCTTCCAAATCCAGGAGTCCAAGTCGGGTGAAGTTAGCCAGCCTTCTACTCTCCCAGCATGGCCCTACTTAGTAGGTTATAACTGTAAAAATCATATTTACATTTATATTCTCAACAGATTCTTGTAAAACATCCCGAGCTCTGAGTATTTAATCTTGTTGTCAGAGTTTGTGCAGCTGTCCACTTGTATTCCCACCCAACCCTGACCGTAAACCACCCTAACTGGACCTACACCCCCCCCCGTAGATTTGATGTTACAGCACTATTGATTCAATAACTGTGAGCTATATAAATATGCACATAAATATGACAAGGCGATGACACAGGGATAGATGGCAGTGTCAAAATAAAGCAGGACTCCGGTCTCTGGGACCTTTAATAGAGTTGTCGGTATTGATAAATGATACGTTTGGATGCTGAAGATGCCATATTTTTAGAAGTACAGTAGGTTGGTGTGTGCTTGGATGTGGCGAGGCTTGAATGACGGTTAATCTCACTTACATTTACAGCTCTACTCTTTCCAGTTTTGGTATAGCAGTCGGTGTAGAATAGCGGGTAACACCACTGACTTGTTGTACAATTATAGAGCCCATCTGTACCTCTGCGTACTTTGCTGGCCCTCTTTCAACCTGTTCTTTAGTGGCCAGGACCACCATGGAGAGGGTATGGTGTTGGTGGTGGATCATTCTCAGCGCTGCAGTGACACTGATGGTGGTGTGTAGGTAAAGATAGATCAGACCCTAAGGAGTCTTGATCTCTGAAGGTAAAAGGGGACCAACACAGTATGCAGAGGAACTGATGAACGAAAGTCTGTGATTGTAGAACTACAAAGTGCCCCTGTATGGACAATGAGTGTAGAAACAAGGAAACCCAGTAAACAAGGAATGTCCCTGGACGTTCAAAATAGGTCTAAAAGTAGTCTGTCCGTCAAGGGCGTCCAAATTCCATCTTAATAAATTAGTTAAGTGGTGACCAATCGATAACGTCAGTGGACGTCCAAAACGCGTTTTATACAAGTAATTTATTTCGGGACCAATTAATAACGTCAATGGACGTCCAAAATGCGTCTAATAGTCGTCTTTTCAATGTCTGTGTTTAGACGTCTTTTCAACTTTCATTTTCAACCTTAAGAGAATGTTGATTAGACGGCAGTCATTACGTTATTTCAACGTTGAATCAACGGCTAAATGTTCACTGGGAACGGCTGAACGATGTACAACGATAAAGCCAGTACATTACCTGGAAAGGTAAGTAATGTGAACCATTCCCATTATTTCCACAGGCAGTGTTTCAAAATTATTGTCCATTCATTTTGAGGACGTGAAACCTGGTAAGATCCCATTAAAAACCTTTTGTTGATGTGACATCAGTCATTGTGGTATGATGTGAATTACAGCCACAGAGGGAGCCAGCCCCTTGGAATGAGAGGAACACATCCTGAAACTCAAAAACTTGGCACTCCTCTGGCGAGTGAATGCGATGGACCCTTTCCAGTGCGTGGACCTTGAGATCACAGTCTCGAGAGACAACAATCAACTCTCTCATGGCAATTGGTTCATTGTA
Source organism: Hoplias malabaricus (assembly GCF_029633855.1). NCBI lineage: Eukaryota > Metazoa > Chordata > Actinopteri > Characiformes > Erythrinidae > Hoplias > Hoplias malabaricus. The sequence continues at coordinate 35,827,190 of NC_089813.1, forward strand.
CAGAAACTATCACCACTGATTTCTGATTGTTACAGGAACAAGGGGTTAACTTAAGGGGTGAGCTATTGAACCTAGACGTTTCTCTGTTTCCTTATGATGGTAAAATAGTAGTAAATCTGGATCAAAAACGTTTTTTTTGGGGACTATTTACCTTAGAGCTCCAGCATATTTCTCTCCAGCATAAATAACCTCATATAGCGGACTGAACTGAACGTTGGATGATGAGCTAACTGTAATATATAACAGAGCAGACTGACAATTGAATGTTGAAATGGATCTCTATAAGAAGCGTAGGGGAATATTACTGTGGTAATAAACAAGAGCCTGAGCGTAACGTTTACATCAGAATCACGTAAGTGCTGTTTTCTCTGTCGTCGTGTGGACGTGGTGGCTGCTGCAGAGGTTTTAATGCTGTTAGAGGAACAGATTGACTTGTCGCATCTCTTTAGTGAAAAGGGAGAGAGAGAGGGAGAAGAGAGTGAGACAAGGGCAGAGAGAGAGAGTTAGAGCAGGACAGAGCTAGAGAATGTGAGGGACAGCGAGGGAGAGAAAAGGAGAGTGAGAGAGAGATTTTCTCTGTTATTTCGGGGTAACAGTGCACCATGATGAATGGCTGAAGCCTCTCCTTGAGTTTCGCAGTAATTGGAAGCGAGGGATGTTGTGCTCCGCATATTTGCCAGAAGCATAACAGACTTTATTAGGAACCATAAAACACCATTAAAATTCACAACCGAGGGAGCTCTGCCTACCCCTCCAGACTGATAAATTACTAGCCTACCGCTGGCTGAAAGTGGCCATTTTCTTTTTCGCCTTTTATCTATGCTTGTTAGTCCTTACCGGGTCCAATCCTTGCGTCCATTATGTGATTTGCTTTTAAATACAATGCTCCAGTGTTTTTCTTTCTTTTTTTTTTTTTTGTTCCCCTTATGCAGCTCATCCTCTGTCCTGACCACCATGCTAACAATAAGCTAATAGCAGTAAGTGTGTCTTCCTCCTCAGATGCCAGAGGCATAGAAATCTACATAATAACAAAGGTTCAGACAGAACACTGATGCCATCTGACCTCTGCAGTCACATGTGGCTTAACAATGGCCTCGTATGCACACACACACACACACACACACACACACACACACATCCTCGTATCTCTCAGCTCGAGTGTCACTGCATACAGACTCCCAGCTTAAAACAGACATATTCAAATCCAGAAATGTCTACAAGCATTACACTGCTTCCTATGGAGGCAGACGCCCAAAAAGAAAAGAAAAAAAGAAAAGGAAAATGTAAAAGGTACGAAGGAAAAGCAGGAGGCAGCTGCAGAGCATATTTTACACTCAGGAAAAAACCCCAAAAGAAATACCAGTGAGGATCATCAACACCATTGAAAAAAGTTTCCAATTTTCCAACAGAAGAGAGTTTGTTCGTGAAGTGTTCATCGCCCACGTCCAACCAAAAGCAGCTGAATTCAACTGGATTCAAATGTGCAGTGTTTCCACACGAATAAAGTACATCACATCCCCAGTTCGGTTGTTGGCTGTTCTTGTGTTGTAATACAGCACTGTGCAAAAGTCAGAGACCATCCCTCATTAATTTCGTCAAAAACAAAACCAAACAACGCCCAACAAACAACCCCCCCCCACCCCGAGGAGGAACTGGAGGAAACCCATGCAGACACTGAGAGAACAACTCCTCACAGACAGTTTTAACCCACAAACCCCAGGATCCTGTAGCCCGTCTTCACCACCTAGAAAAGCTATATCGTCACTGTCAAATTAAAAACAGCAACTTCCCAATGTGAAGGACAGCTGCTGTGTTCGAAGGATGTAGTAAACTAAAAATCTCAGAAATGAGAAACATGTTTTTAATTGCGCAGTAATGATATTTAACATAAAATGGCTAACTGCTATTTTTCTGTGTCTTTATTACAGCATCTGTTCTTCTCTAGAGACCGGCTTTCAGTCTTAGAAATTTGTTTCATTTTTTGCTTCAATCATCCAGTGAAGTTGAGGTGTTGGGGCTGGGATCTGTGCTCAGTTTGTTTTTTCTGAGAACACCGACAGCTGCTAATTAGCAATCACTTTTTGACAGCTCCACACTCTTTCAGACCACGGGGTTGTGTTTTCTTCTCCAAGTGGAAGGACGGACACAAACACCTGTGGAGGTTTTTCAGATCTGAAGTGAGAGTGGAGCTCTCTAAAGTCTCCTCAGTCCTAGCCCCTAAAAAAAGCAACACCTCAAGCACTGATTGAACACTGTGATTGGGAATTAATGAATGAAACGTGCTATGACTTTTGCACAGGAATGTCCTTATTTTTGATGCGGAAATTTGAATCAAGTCAGTCCATTGCTTTCTGTGAGTCATACACCACAAAGCAGTCACTCTGTCCACTCACTGATATTGTCCAGTACAGCTTTATTCAGTTCATATATTTCCTTGGGGTTTAATGTCTGTGTTCATCAGAAATGGAGGGTGGTCAGTTAACCCTTATCAAGACTCATGTTCCCATGTTTTTGTCCACGTTTTTAAGAAGAGACGGACTCTGTGGGGGATGAAGAAGAAACAGAGGCATCGTCCAGATGGGCTCAGCTCCCGAATCATGTGATCCCGTGATCATGTTCTGCTCGGATAATCCGTGTACGCTGGGTTCTTTGGAGTTCAAAATACGGATCTGAGCTTCATAAGAACGCAAATCTCCAAGTCTGCCATGGATGGGTTTATAGTTTACAGTCCTAGGGCTAGGGCTAGGGTTAGCTACCCCTGGGCACCCTGTTACCTGGGAAACGACACCATGGAGACGAGACTTTTCTGCATCAGGATAATAGAGAGTTCTTGACCGTCCATTGCCAAGGTGCTGGCTCCTGTGAAGGGGAAACGGAGGAAAGCAGTGGTGGTCTTTGGGGTAGGATCGTGGCAGCGGTGGGTGGTGGTTGGGCGGGTGTTGCTTTAGTTGTTTTAGCTCCAGGATGAGAGGATGCGTTTGATGAATGACTTCTGGTCTGCAATGTTCCCATGAATGTCAGTAGACCTGCATGGCACACAAAGAGAAAGAGAACAGAGAGGAAGAGAGAGAATGTGAGGATGAGAGGAAAATACACTCTGCAGCATGATCAAAGCAGACGGAGTGAAACAGGCAGCACGCAGCGCTCTGTTCGTGCCGGACGCCCCACTCCCTATTTGCATTTTCATTGATCTTTCTTGCTTATTTTGTTTTCGTGCAGTTTGCAATAAAATTCCATTACGAATTGCGCATCATCATTTATAGAACTATTCCGGAAAGGTAGATAGGAAGCGAAAAACTGTGGAAGGCCTGTGTTTCTATTAAATGAACAGATCCCGGCTGAAGAAGCCGCATCGTCTGTTTGATTGTGAAAGGTTATTTTATATGTTTTTAATATCTGCACACCGCAATTTCTGTCTGTGAGTTTTCTCCAGCGTAATCCCTGCAGGTCCTCATTATCCAAGTTCCACTCCAGTTTGAGAATCTATAATTCAGCTATAGTCAATGGTGTGCAACTAACAGCCTCCGTAATGCGCTTTACCACAGAAATGAATAATTCACAATGGGAATTTCGGGTTTGGGGGGGAATTTCGCCGGCCAGATGAATCTTTAATAGACTTAAATATAATTTCATAGATTAGACCAGAATTTCATAAATTCCCGCCCCTCCTTTCCAGCCCCAAATAAATATTTATGATATCCCCGTTTCCCCCGTTTTCTTCCAGACGCTCCGTAATTGCCTGTGATTCATGTGGCTTTCTCTGTCGAGGCTGGAGAAATCAATCTCTCGACGATGAGGCTGTAACGCACTGGAAATGCAGATAACGGCACCACAGGCTTCACCACAACCACACCGCGCCGTTCTGATCTCAGCCCTGAGCTGCTCCAAAATACTCCTAATACAACTAATTTTTTCCATCACAGTCACTTCAGTGTTTTAGTTAGTGCTATATGAATGTGGCCCACCTGACTACCTGCCTTTCATCTCCCAATGTATTTTAAGATCAGACCACTACATTTTCTTGCATGTAGCTCAGAGAATACTCTCAAAGACTGATGTTCTAAGGCTTTTGTGATAGTTTCAAACACTTTCTGCCTGTATGAATCTGCTATGTACACTTCTCCATCAGCGTCTTCTCTTCTGGGAAGGCTTTAGACGTCTTCACGTTGGATCATTGAAGATCTGATGACATCAGAATTTGAATGGTGAGTTCTGGATCACAAACATCACCCCAACTCATCCTTAAAGATATTGGATGTATAGCTACCTCTCCATAGAACAATACATTCAGGTACTAATGTTTGATGATTCGTTCTGCAGCTCCAAATCATTCCCAATGCAGTAGATCAGGGGTGCCCAACTCCAGTCCTGGAGGGCTGGTATCCAGCAAAGTTTGGTGATTGCTCTGCTAAAGCACACCCCTTAAACCTGGCAATTAACAGATGAGTTGACTCAGGTGTGTGAGCAGAGGTATAACCAAAATTTGCTGGATACCGGCCCTCCAGGACTGGAGTTGGGCACCCCTGCATTAGATAGAGCTCTATCACTCCAGAGAACACAGTTCCACTGCTCAATGCTGGGAGGATTTACACATTTCTAGCCCACACTTTGCACTGGGAATGGTGACCAGCTGCTCCAGAGCATTCCATTCCACACGTTCCCACAGTGGGTGAGGTCAGGTATTTTAAGGTATGAGTTTTCTTTTAAAAGGTGTATACTGTGTTTGAAGCTCTAAATCCTGCAGTGGCCTTTAGGCCTTTGTTACCTGAACTTCAACATCAGCATGCATCATAGACCCATATTAGAGCTGCATCAATCCTACACATCTCTTATGAAAGCCAGTTTTAAAAGCTCTTTTTGAAGATTAGCTTTTGAACGCCCCTCAGAGACAGACACATCCAGCTGTCAATCACATCCTGATTCGTGCCTTTGTGAGCGCTGGATTTTACCAATGTGCCATGTCATCTTTTTACACAAAGCATCTATTTAAGCCTCAACAGGACGAGCGAGTAATGCTTTTTCATGCTTCCTCTGGTCATGGGCGTTTTTCTGCTCAGTTTTAGTGATTGCCAGTTCCTCTAATCACACAGTGCTACCAAGCTGGGAGAGTGGGGACACGAACAAGTCTTCTCCAAGCAACGTCTTCTGTTTTCCACTGTCCTAGTCTTTCATTGTCTAGAAATGGGTAAAATGATCGGGCGTAAGGGAAGGAAATAAAGGTCTAGCAATGGATAACTGAGGTGTCCTTAGGGATTGACCTCATGACACTGTTTAAGCCAGTTCTTGGTGTGTCTTCCAAGTGTGTTGAGCTCCAATGACATGTTAATAGCTGGCTTGAACATAGGCTGCCTAAAAACACCCTAATGAGGGCTTTACAATCATGTCTCCATTACAAATAAACTCAGCGATATATGTCTATCCATGAAATAAAAAGAAAAGGGAGTTTGCAGCACCTTGACTGACGGGTGTTAATTGCAGCAAGGCTGAGCGTAAACATATGCTAAGTTCTGTCCTGGCGTCCCCCCCCTTCTGTCGCTCCAAAGCTAACACACTGTTTCCCATCCGACACACACTTGAGGAGGGAGCAGCGTGAAGCAAGCAGCGGCGACAAACAACAGCTGGCGTGTGAATATATCTTGTTAAATATGGCTGAATCCCATTCCCTCCCTCCCTATCTCTACTGCTGGAGGGTGTGACTACAGAGACACAGCCACTACCGCAGTGAGCCGCCCAGGGCTTCAGGGCTGCTGGTCACGTCCCAAACGGCCATCTTCTCCCTTCATCTCCTCCCTTCATCTCCGCATTCCCAGAGCCGCAGTGGCCCACGTCTGCCCCCTAATCCCGTCGAGCAAGGGGGTCCCTACTAAGACGGCTTAATCAGGCCTGTCTGAGCTAAATTGGCTGGATAAATGATAAGATTTCCACTTTATTTCTGCTTCTCTTTCCTTTTGCCCTCTGCAGTTGTCCTCATTACATCTCTACACTGAGTGAGCTGTCTGCGGATGGAGAGGAGGCCTTCCCAGTGCCTTGCAATCTACGTTTTAATTAAACAATGACGAATACATGTTTAGTTACATTTATACCATGTTTTTTTTGCTGAATTTTTACAATTCCACTCTGTTAGTTGAACTCCACACATAACACACAATAGCAAAAACACTGGGACGGTGAGGACAAGCAGGTATGGCATACAATTAGGGTCAAAACTGTGTGTAATTGTTCACTTGGACACGTAACAAATCCTATAAAAGTAATGATATGTACATGTGTCATAAGCATAACCTCATGAACATGTGAGAGGCTAAGCTAAAGAACTGATAGCGAAGGCATGTCGCTTGGATCAAATACTTGCAGTGAATCTACAATTTTTACATGTACATGTTCCAATTACATGCCATAAGCATGTGCACCCTCTGAGACACAGACTCTTTTTGAACTGCTGCTAATGCAGCATCACTGGACTGCCCCATGCATTAAAGGAGAGTGCAGACTGCCCAGATCTGTCACATCAGCTGACAAACATCCGCATTGGCTGGCACTGTGCCATGCGTAAAAAGTTGTTTAATTAACTTCCAATACAGGTTGTGTGTGTTTGTTTGTGTGTTTGTATATATATATATATATATACACATGAATGCCCTCACCTCCTTTCAGCTGATGTCCTTTAAGATGGCTCTTTTGGCAGCGGCTAAAACAAAACAGAGAGAACAATTATTAGTCAGTATTATTTATAACCACTTAAACCCCAGGACTTCCTCGTTCTCTCTCTGAATTTGATGAAGCGATATCCACACTGAGAGGACTTGCTAGGCATTGTGTGACATTTGCAAAAATAAACCAATCGTTGGCCGCTACACCTCTCCAGGGGATTTCTAGCATAAGCTCGTATTCCCCATGCAAATGAGAGCCAGTGTAATAACCAGTGTTGTATTAAAATTACACTCAGTATTACAGTGAGACGTTTCATTATTCTGCTACATTACTGTGTAAGATCACTCGCCCTGTCCCTTGGCTTTGACTGTAAGCTAATGATGTTTGGATATGTGTAGAGTTTACGAAATTCTTTAAGGAAGCAAGTTTCCAGTAGCCTGTCCAAGATTTTGAACACCCCTGACCTCTCAGTGCTTCAGCGTCTTGGCGAGTTGAAGCTGTTTGGGCCGACTGTAGTTGCTGGCATGCCAATGACCCTGGGAACCACTTATTGGCAGCAGATTTTTGCTGATTGGCTCGCTACGCTGTCTTTCACAGCAGCCTTGGCAGAGGGACGGATGGATGGATGGATGGATGGTATTCCAGCAGTCTGCTTGCCTTTGCCCAGGGAGGCTGGCGCTATCTGCGAAACAGTGCACGGAGCAAAGCCTGATCTATAGCTACTCTTCTCAAACATGTCATCTAAATGCTAAGTACCCTCGCTGCATTGTTAAATCAAAATAGAAAAAAAAAATAAAATAAAATACGGGCCGGAGTAAGCAAACAAGAGAATACTGCGAGAGGGCCCAGGATTTCTGATTTGATTTGCTTCTTTCCCCTCCTCCTCTTTCCCCTCGTTCAGTCTCGTTCTCTCTCTTTCTGTAAATCTCTGAGTGTGCCAAAAGCTTTTTAAAAGAACTCAGAGATATGAAAAGCCTGCTGAAGCCATGTAAATAAAGCAGATAAAGAAATACACATTGTCAAAAACGTTAGTCCTTCTTCCCACTTATTTGCCCTGAAGGGAGAAGCGTTTGTATGAAGTGCCACTCGCCTCACGCCTACTTGGCCATCGATTTTGGGTGACACCAACTCGGGAGGAAAAAATGCTGAAGCGGCGCTTGGGGGAAGCACTATTAACTGTTCCTGCTAATTAGCCTAAAAGGCTAACAAGGTAAATGTGCTCTCCTGAGGGCAGGGAGGGGTGAAATATCTTTGAAAGATTCAGAGACATAGACGAACAGAAGGGGGATCTTACAGAGAGAATGTGTAGTCTACCGTGAAGAGCAGAAGAGATAAAATGAGAGACAGAGAAAGAGATACTTGCCTAAGAGGCTAATAAGGTAATGCGGTAATAAGGAAAAGGAAAAAAAAAGAGCAATATTAGCGTAAAAGTCTAAGTAGGTAATGGGTTCTCTTGTAGAGGGAGAGTCAAATACACATTGAGATCACAACTGAAATCTACATAAAGAGAGCGTAGAGTCTGTTGTGAGGAAATTTAAGAGAGAAAAGAAAGTGAGAGACAGAGGACTAAAATAAGGAAAATGGACTATGGGAAGGGAGAAAGACAAATATAGTGAACAGCACAGAAAGGAACGTGAAAACTTAAAGTAAGAGTGTGTGTAACATTGTGAGGAATTGACGGAAGTAAAATGAGAGAATGAGCAAAATTAGCCTTAAAAGCTAACAGGCTAAAGAGAGATACAGAGAGAAAGAGGCACAAAGAATTCTACAGTGTGCAGTCTTCCATAAGAAAGAGAGGGAGAGGGAGCGAGAAAGAAAGAAAGACAGAAAGAGAGAGAGAAAGAAAGAAAGAAAGAAAGAAAGAAAGAGAGAGATAGGAAATGTATGCAGTGCACAGCTAGCTGCTTTTGCAAACAATTGGCTGAAACAGCCGTCCTGCTTCCTCCACTCGGCAGGAGGCTGTATGTTAATATTGTAGAGCGGATGCCTCGAGGCACTTGTCTGAGGCAGGAAGATGAAGAATAGGTGCGCTGCATTGCTAGCAGAGCGGCCCAGATTGCTAATGTGTACTCCGCTAATTGAGTGCATTAGCTTTCATTAGTGCAAATGAAGTGCAGGCTCCAGGTGTTGGGCTTTGCAGGGGGTGGAAAAAGCTCGGATCAAAACTCCTCCAACCGAGACGGTGTTTACTGTTTACTCGCCTCAATGGCAAATACGGCTCCGTCATATCTGCGGTGATTAGAGGCATAACGACGCATTCGTCCAATCGATGCCTCGATCGCTGTTCCTGCCAGCTCAGCAACATCCATCCTCTAATTGCCATCGCATTGGGTCACGCTTGTGTTGGCTTGCATCAGCACTTGCATCGAGTCCAATTAAATCATGTTTTTCATGACAAAAGAGAGGAAGGAAGATCATTTTCAACAGTTGGGGGGAAAAAAAATCAAACTAGCGTCCTCCATTTCAATCTAGATTTGATGCTATTATGCTTAGCTATTTGGCTATTGCTAGTCAAACCAGCACGGGACTGTATAGCTGGCCTTAAAGAGTATCTGCATATTTATAGTAAAACAGACAATTCGTCTGGTCCATTCATTGTCACATTTTTAATCAATGTAATTCCCAGCTGGTGTTATCACAATGCAAAACAAACAAACATGGAGATAGAAGGTTGTGTTCCAGCACTGAAGTTTTGGATGCTAATATGCCTGGCAGTAGTCAGTAGCAAAGAACTCTTAAGCAGAAACGGGTATTTTTGTGAACTGGCAGGACACTGCTGGGTGACCTGCACCAGAAGAAAATCAGTCGATCAATCAATCATCCATTTTGATTGTCTGTAAGCACTCCAGTTCTGTTTCTCGGTGGGCCTGGAGCATACCAGGAATCACTGCACGCATGGCAGGAACACACCCTGAAGGGGGCACCAGTCCTGTGGGAGGAAACCGGAGACACGGGGACAACACACCACACTCCTCACAGATAGTCACCCGGAGGAAACCCACACAGACACAGAGAGAACACACCACACTCCTCACTGACAGTCACCCGGAGGACACCCACACAGACACAGGGAGAACACACCACACTCCTCACAGACAGTCACCCGGAGGAAACCCACACAGACACAGGGAGAACACACCACACTCCTCACAGACAGTCACCTGGAGAAGGAATTGAACCCACAACCTCCAGGTCCCTGGAGCTGTTTGACTGCGACACATACCTGCTGTGCCACCGTGCTGCTCTAAGATTAATCAGCACAAACCAATATAGTTATTATAGCAGTTTCAAAATCTAAGCTACGAACTTATCTTTAAAGGTTGGTCCAATGTGGAAGATTGTTCCCAAATAACGAGAAATTCAGTCTACATTCTGAAAATGAATAAGGACCACCACAAACACCATAATCAGTGCATGCTCCAAAAGAATGTACATAAGAATTCCTGGTCGGTCAAACCAAGTACTATGTATTTCTTAGTTAGATAAAAGAGTGTAATACGAATACAAGCAGTGGAAAGCATCTGCTTTTAATGACGGTTTTTGGCTTGAAGGGCAGGATTTAATGCTTTGCCTGACACATTGCATCATTCACATCAATGTGCTTGCCAGCTTATTATCATTCACATGACAGTGTTTTTCTCTTGGTGCAACTCCTTTCTGATGACATAACAAAGTGACCTTGGTAGACAGTTTGTTTTGCATTATGTAATACAAAGAGGAGTCTTCATAGGACTGTTTCTTGGCTGCAGCCGGAGCTTTGGAAAGTAGCTTTCTCTTCAGAATTATTCCCTTCACAAGAACGTTAAAGGGATCGTATCATAAACTTAGACATAAACTTTCTCGGTTTTTAGACGTTAAAGAGTTGGATGAACTAGGTAAACCATGTGGACATTTCAAAACATATCAGCTCATACAGTCCATAGTGTCTGTACACAACCTGAGCTGCAAAGTGAAGTCTTTATGGGGAACGTAACAAAACACCGAACAAGATTTTATTTGTAAGTAGTTTTGGAACATTTTTATCATCCCTCCCATTTAAGTTTAACACATTGAGAGGGAACAGATTCCCGGTGATGTCAAAGACATCTGTGGCCAAGAGTCCAACAGAGCATAACTGGTCTCAGTGAGTAGGATGGCTCTGCCTCTCTCATCATTACTCAGCATGATATTAGCCAGTGTGGGCATCTGTACGCAAACATTACAGAACTGAGAGAAATCCCTGTCGTCCAAATGCGCTGAGCTCCAGTGATGTTTTGCTGGTGGGAATTCAGCCTTTACCGGGGTATAGCTTTAAAGGAGACATTATGTAAACATCATTTTTAGTGCATTATCATATTAATGTGAATCTGGAGCCTACAAACCAACAAACAGTTCAATTAAAACATCCATCCATTCATTATCTGTAACCCTTATCCAATTCAGAGTCACGGTGGGTCCAGAGCCTACCTGGAATCATTGGGCGCAAGGTGGGAACACACCCTGGAGGGGGCGCCAGTCCTTCACAGGGCAACACACACACACACACACATTCACACACATTTTTGAGTCGCCAATCCACCTACCAACGTGGAACCAGAGCACCCGGAGGAAACCCACGCGGACACTGGGAGAACACACCAACTCCTCACAGACAGTCACCCGGAGCGGGAATTGAACCCACAACCTCCAGGTCCCTGGAGCTGTGTGACTGCGACACCACCTGCTGCGCCACCGTGCCGCCCCTCAATTAAAACATGTTGTTCTGATTTTGTGCTACATCCGAGAGAGTGCAGCTACTTTAGGACCGGCCCACTTCCTCATCTGAGTCTCTCCAATCATCTCACTGGAACCACAAGTGTGCAAAGATGAGGTTAAACTCATTAAAGAGCGAAAAACCCCACAATGAAATGAACACACTGAAGGGGAAAAAGAGAGCAGAGAAGGAAGAGAACTGAGCAAAAATGGCTAAAAGCTAATGCTCCTGGGCTCCTTCCCTGAAATGAGCTGTTGCTTTTTGTCATTTAAAGGTGCAGGTGCTGAAACCAGCACAGAACCAGACTTTTTAGACTGAGAGTAATGTGCTGTGTTGTTTGATCCTTGTGGTATTTTGGCCAAAGCATGTCACACATTTTATTAAGACCCTGGATCTCTGTTCACTTGTGGAAAAGAGGTAGAGAATGTTCTCTTTCAATGAATTCACACAAAGCCACTTCAGGTTTTTTATCAACACTCTCATGTGTAAATGAGTAGAACTTAAATATGTGTTTCATAGCTGTAAACTGTGATTTATGTCTAAGAGAATTAGCAGTAGGTCTATTGTTGATGAGCTGTAAACAAAGATCACTTAAGATCACTTGCTAATGCTATGCGGCGAAGGTTGCTTCAGGATGGAGGTGCACGTTCGCACCCTTGAGCCAGTGTCCATCTCCACGGTAACTGTAGGCACGGCAACCGTGAATTAAGAGCAGTTTTCTGAGCCAAGTGTGAGCTCCGCTCTTCTCCTTATGCCTCGCCTGGGTTAACCATTTAAAGATTGATTTATCTACTGCGATGGCTGCAAGCGGAGCCACGGCTGTAATTATTACTCCTGCCTCAGGAGCAGAGGTGGTCCAAATGGCTAATGAAGCACTTATTGATGGAGTAGCACTCTGTAAAGATAACTCCAACCGAATGTCGATTGCGCATACCGCAAGATGCGCATCTATCTGTGAAGGCGGACTGAGGGGGGGCCGTTTGAGGATATTGTGCCCCACATACAGTTATCACAAAAATACTCATCTACTGGGAATGAAAGCGAGATGAGAGAAACATGTTCAATCACCGTGAACGGCCTACATAACCAGCTCCTCAGATGTGTGTTCTTTATAGGACGCTTCAAACGCTTCCCTAACGTGTGGCTGTGGTTGGTATTCATCCAGGGCGAACTGTAGGGTGATCAGACATTCCACAGGGCAAACACGGAAAGATGGGTTCGGTCACAATGGGGGTCATAAACGTATACAGCCCAACTCCGGGTCAGTTTACACGCTATGGTGGTTTTCAAAGTGGAAAAAGAACAAAGTTAGAGAACTCAAATATGGTTTCATCTGCAGATGTGCTGTGTTTTACATGTTGGGATATGTTTTATTAAATGTATTATGTGACATAACTAGTGCATCTTAATGTTTTATGAATATATTTTCTTACAGAAATTGATCAAAGCCTTTTTACGAGTCTCGCTCAAGGACTTCTTCTGATATAGTTCTGTGTATGAACATATCTAATAGACTGGTTAAAACGATGTCCAAAACATACTAAATATTTTACTAAATAAAAGCACAATTCCTAATAGTATATTTTGCTTCATTATAGTTTAAAGTTATATTATGTTTACTGTATGAGCTCCCAATCCATGGGAGGTTTCGATGAATACGTTTAAACCCTCTGTAAAGCTATGTATCCGAACAAGCGCTACATAAACAGGGCTGTTTTTGTAGTTTAGTCTAAAAGTAAAGTTTAAAGTTAGGGTTCGGTTTGAGGGTATTTTTAACGTTGATTTAAAGGTAGAGAGAATCATGTGAACATCTGAGAATATCTTTAGTACACATTTTATGAGTTTCATTTATATTTAGTACACATTGTATGAGTCATGAAAATGGACTTCCATTTACATCCATCCATTATCTGTAAGCGCTTATCCAGTTCAGGGTCACGGTGGGTCCAGAATCATTGGGGGCAAGGTGGGAATACACCCTGGAGGGGGCACCAGTCCTTCACAGGGCAACACACACACTCACACACACACTCACACATTCACACCTACGGTCACATTTGAGTCGCCAATCCACCTACCAACGTGTGTTTTTGGACTGTGGGAGGAAGCAGAGGAACCCCACGCGGACACGGGGAGAACACACCAACTCCTCACAGACAGTCACCCGGAGAAAACCCACGCAGACACAGGGAGAACACACCACACTCCTCACAGACAGTCACCTGGAGGAAACCCACACAGACACAGGGAGAACACACCACACTCCTCACAGACAGTCACCCGGAGCGGCAATCGAACCCACAACCTCCAGGTCCCTGGAGCTGTGTGACTGGGACACCTACCTGCTGCGCCACCGTGCCACCCACCACATATACACCTATATACCTATACACACACACTATATATATATATCAGGTTAGGTATCAGGTTAGGTACCAGAATTCCAGGTACCTAACCTGAAGCTGTAATGAGACTTTTTTTACAGGAAATTGTGGTGTGGGAGGCCACAAATTGAGTAATGGTGTTGGGTCATCGGTGCTGTAACTAGAAAAACGCAGTGACCAAGGCCTGATGGACCCACACCAAACATCTCCAGAACCTTCCTCTGGGACGAGGGGCTGCTTCACATAAATAAAGAATAAAAAGCAGTTCAAAGCCAGGGGAGATGCCAGTGGACTGTCCTGGATGCAGGCGAAATGCAGCCCAAGTGGCAGAGTGCAACAAATGGTCTATAGAAATGGTCTATAGAAACAGAGTGGAGAGTGGACTGGGATAAAAAACAAACAACAGGAAAATGGGAAAGATCCATCACATCCAAATCAGTGTCCTGTTCCTGGTACAAACCACAAAACCCACATCCAAAGCTTGTTGGCGTTTATGGAGTGAGGGACCAAACGACAGCATCTGTTCCAGAACAGGCCATTTTTGGGCACTCTTTTGGTCCGAAGCATCAAACCTATCCTTTGTGGATACAATAAAACACAAATATACACTGAAGGATCACTGGATTAGGAACACCTACTTTCGTTTACTTACGTTTCTACACTCATTATCTATTTTATCAGCTCCACTGACCATTGAGGAGCACTTTATAGTTCTAAAATTACAGACTATAGCCCACCTGTTGCTCTGCATACTTGATCCCCATTTCACCCTACTCTTCACTGGTCTGGACCCCCACAGAACAGGTAAGATTTGGTGGTGTTGTGTTAGTTACACTGCTTGGAGTGGATCTGACACAGCAGTGCTGCTGGAGTTTTTGAACCCCTCAGTGTCACTGCTTGACAGATGATAGCCCACCGACCAAAAATATCCAGCCTACTGCCTCTACTTTATATCTACAAGGTGGACCAACAGGATAGGTATGTCTAACAGAGTGAACAGTTGGGCAGACACCTGCTGTGTCTGCAGCTCTGAGAATGGGCAAACATCCAAGTCATACCGACTCTGTGGTGGTCCAGTGAGGATCAGTGTGGTCACCGATATTAGTTCCTGATCGGGGCGGCACATGGTGCTACAGGTGGTGTTGTTGACAAACAGCTCCATAGTCTTGGGGTTGTGGGTTTAATCCCTGTCTTTGAGGAGATGGCTGTGTTCTCCCTGTGTCTGTGTTGGTTTCCTCCGGAGTCCATAAACTTGTTGGTAGGTGGCGTGGCCCACTAATGGGATGAATGTGAGTTCTACACAGAACCGACTTGGCTTTGGGCATGGACACGTTTGGCTGATCCCGAGTGTCCTGAAGTGTTAGCAAAGTTGATGTTTATACGTTAAGATGCACCCATTGCTTGAGTAATCTAAAGTAGCTTTTTTGTTCACTAATTAGAAGGGGTCTCTACAAACTTTTGTTCATCTGGTATGAGCAGTGGCATGGCCGTTTAACTGCAGCCTCCAAAATAGAATTACTTCAGCTGTTATTAAGCCAGTTTGACCCCAGTAGCGAATTTAATCTCCAAAGTCAGTAAACACTTGATGTAGAGTATTAAAGCTCACAAAAGCACTGAACCCTCAGCATTAGATTCATCATTACAAGTTCCAGCTGTTTACACCATCAAACCCTACGCAGGCAGACTTTTAATAAAGTGTCCACGGGCTTTGACTTATGTCTTCGCATTAGCCCATAATTGCGAGGGCAGGAAGCATTACAATAACAGAAAAACAACATCTACTCCTCAAATAATTGGATTTTGAGATAATGCTCTGGCTCTGAGCTCAGAGTCTAAGAAGAACACAACAGAAAACGTTCAGAGCAACTTTGTCCTTGTTCACATCCAGCATTTCTGAGTCTAAGGAATGTCCTTTCTTTGTTAATTCCCATTATGTGTGTAATTAGAGGACATTATGCAGCAATGACTGCACAAACTAGACGACTAGATAGCTTTGATATCCACTGGACAGTATGATAGGGTCAGGGAGAGTAATCAAGGGCAATGTCTGATTTACAGTTTTAAATATTTTGGAGAAAGAAGCAGTAGTTTGAGGGCGGAACGGTTGTGCAGCAGGTAGGTGTCGCAGTCACACAGCTCCAGGGGGTCCGATTCCCATTCCGGGTGACTGTCTGTGAGGAGTGTCGTGTGTTCTCTCTGTGTCTGCGTGGGTTTCCTCCGGGTGACTGTCTGTGAGGAGTGTCGTGTGTTCTCCCTGTGTCTGCGTGGGTTTACTCCGGGTGACTGTCTGTGAGGAGTGTGGTGTGTTCTCCCTGTGTCTGCGTGGGTTTCCTCCCACAGTCCAAAAACACACGTTGGTAGGTGGATATGTGACTCAAAAGTGTCCGTAGGTGTGAATGTGTGTCTGTGTTGCCCTGTGAAGGTCCGGCGCCCCCTCCAGGGTGTGTTCCTGCCTTGCTCCCAATGATTCCAGGTAGGCTCTGGACCCACCACGACCCTAAACTGGATAAGGGTTACAGATAATGATTGAATGAATGAATGAAAGGAGTAGTTTGAATGCAGAAGGAAAGAATTACATTAAGTACATGTGGTTCACAGTAGGTCCAGAAGACACCAGAACCTGGACGGGCTAACAGTCCAACCCAGGGCATCTCACACACTCACAGCTATTGTCACATTTGCAGAGTCAATCCACCCACCAAAGTGTGTGTTTGGACAGTGGGAGGAAACTGTAGCACACAGAGGGAACCTACGCAGTCACCGGGAGACCACACCAGACTCCTCACAGACGGTGACCGAAGGCAGGGACTGAGCCCACAACCCCAGGCCCCTGTAGCGGTGTCACAGTGTAATTGCCTTTAGTGCCACCAAGGACATGCCATAAGAAAAATACAGGGAACAAACCCTGGTATTGGAAAGTACCTCAAATAAAATAGCCTTAAAAAACAACTGGAAATTAAGCCTCCATCACTGGTCAGACACAGCGAGTAAAACATTGTCATTAGAATTTGGAGCTCATTATTAATTCCCCAACACAGAGGGGATTTTACTTCTGTTGCATCCTGTGACCTTAGACTCAAGTGCAGCTGATCTAGAGCAAACTGGCAATGCTTTTCTACGGGGATGATACAAAGTGTGTGTGGCTGAACACCTGTGTCAGCAGTGTGTGCAGCTTACATTTCAGAATCAGAAGAGTGTCTATGGAGTCTATAGTGTATGGAACACTAATATTGGTTTATTTCAGTGCTGTCAGAACTACCTCGTTATCAACACTCAGGAATTTACAAGATCATTTTCTTGATGCTGATCAATCATTTGATCAGATTTGGCCACACCATCCTCCCGTTATTTCCTCTTTTTTTGACATATGTAGGGTGACCAGACGTCCTCTTTTACCCGGACATGTCCTCTTTTTTAGACTTAAAAAAATGTCCGGGCGGAATTTCACAAATGTCACAAATTTTTTTTTGGTTTTTCAAGAACTTACATAGAATTTCGAGAAGCGTTTCGTTCACAAACTAGTCCCGCCCTCCCCTACTCCGATTGGTTCGCTTGAGTGAGAAGGGGGCTTGGTGAAGTAGCCTAAAATCTTCTGATTGGACGGTCTGACTGTAGAGCTACCGTTATTGGTCGATAACCTTCTCTGTAAACATTTAATTGGTCAGTCTGCACGTCAGTAGTCCTTGTTTACGTCAGGCAAAGCTCATGTACCCACCCTCATCTCGAGCAGCTATGCCGAAACGTAAATGTAAGTTCTCGGATGAATTAAAAAAGAAATTCCCATGTTTTGTGTAGCAAGTAAAGGTGTAAAGGACCTAAAAGCACACATAGGTTCAGCTAAACATACAACGGCAGCGAGGGGTGTGACCTCATCATAGCCACAGCGCCCAGGGAGGTGTCTTGTTCAAGGGCACTTCAGTCATCTCTGAGGATCGAATCAGCAACCTTCCAGGTACAAGCTCAGTACAAGCATTTTAACTTCATTTTTGTGATTATACTTTTTAAATGATAGATTAAATAAAATGGGGCGGCACGGTGGCGCAGCAGGTAGGTGTCGCAGTCACACAGCTCCAGGGACCTGGAGATTGTGGGTTTGATTCCCGCTCCAGGTGACTGTCTGTGAGGAGTGGGGTGTGTTCTCCCTGTGTCTGCGTAGGTTTCCTCCGGGTGACTGTCTGTGAGGAGTGTGGTGTGTTCTCCCTGTGTCCGCGTAGGTTTCCTCCGGGTGACTGTCTGTGAGGAGTGTGGTGTGTTCTCCCTGTGTCTGCGTGGGTTTCCTCTGGGTGACTGTCTGTGAGGAGTGTGGTGTGTTCTCCCTGTGTCTGCGTAGGTTTCCTCCGGGTGACTGTCTATGAGGAGTGTGGTGTGTTCTCCCTGTGTCCGCGTAGGTTTCCTCCGGGTGACTGTCTGTGAGGAGTGTGGTGTGTTCTCCCTGTGTCTGCGTGGGTTTCCTCCGGGTGACTGTCTGTGAGGAGTGTGGTGTGTTCTCCCTGTGTCTGCGTGGGTTTCCTCCGGGTGACTGTCTGTAAGGAGTGTGGTGTGTTCTCCCTGTGTCTGCGTGGGTTTCCTCCGGGTGACTGTCTGTGAGGAGTGTGGTGTGTCCTCCCTGTGTCCGCAAAGGTTTCCTCCGGGTGACTGTCTGTGTGGAGTGTGGTGTGTTCTCCCTGTGTCCCTGTAGGTTTCTTCCGGGTGACTGTTTGTGAGGAGTGTGGTGTGTTCTCCCTGTGTCTGCGTAGGTTTCCTCCGGGTGACTGTCTGTGAGGAGTTTTTTAATCAATCAATACACAGCACCATTTTTGTTCTACAGCTCTTGACCAAATAATGTATTGTCACGCCAAGCATTAAGCCTCAGACTTTTAACACGATGCTGTCAGTCACGTTCAGACTCTGGAGACGGCCGCATACGGATCCATCTCTTCCCCCCACGGATCGCAAATCAAATCAGCCGACCCGGCGAGTGAAAAGTGTTTGGCTTCATAAATGCATTCGATAAAAGAGAGCAGAGAGAGAGAGAGCGCGAGGTTGGAGAGACTACAGACTCTCAGAGGATTGCCAATTCCCCCGTGCCTCTGATATTTAGTGGCCTCTAACAGCTCAGGCGAGCGCATGGGCAAAGAGAGGCAGACGTGAGCAGAAAGCCAGGGAGAATAAGGGGAGAGGGAGAGGGAGGGGGCTCCGGGAATGCTCACTCTGACCTCGTCTGATCAGCCCCAGTCTGAAAGAGAGCCACAAATTCCAGAATAAAATGCCTCACTGAAGCCAGCGCTCCAGTTCCCAACACCACTCCACCCTCATCCCTCTCGCTCCTTCGCTCTCGCACCACTGCTTCAGCTCTCTTTTATTTCCCCTTAACAAATACCAGTCTATCTTTATCTTTTCCTCCGCATTCCTCTACTGCACTCCCTCTTGTAGTCCCTGGTGTGGTCCCACCACTACTCCCCCACCCCAGCCCTCGCTCTCTCTCTCTCTCTCTCTCTCTCATCCGGTTCCTAACGATGAGTCTGCACTGACAGAGCACTGCCATTAATGAGACAGAGGGATGAGGGAGGGGGATGGAGAAGAGGAGATAGAGATAGAGAGAGAGAGGGAGGACAAATGAGGATATACAGACAGTACAGCGTGTAACCGAACTGAACAGGTCAGATATTTTAGGTCACTTTTCCAGCACGCTGACTTTAAAACACAGAAAAGGACTTCTGCTTTAATCTAAGGCTACGTCTATTTCACACTCGGGGGGTAGATCTGCTCCAAACTCTCGTCTGGTATCTCCAGACGGTTGACCCCAGGGTGCGGGGCGTGGCGCTCTGCTGAAATGTGCTTTGCCTCATTGTGCACACTATGTCCAAACATTGGTAGACACCCCTTTTTAATAATAACTAAGTGTCCATAGTGGACAGAGACTTTCAGCATGTACAGTCCCCATTGAAAAAGCATGGAACACAACGGGATGTTCTGGATCAGCAGCACACTCGCCAACGCCACGTCGGCTACGGGTTTATGAGCTTAAAGCCCTCCAGTGTTGGGCTGTAGTGCAGTGTAAGTGCATTCTTTAGAGAGAGAGTTATGTCCACTACTAAACCGTCCAACAACCGTACCTGATCTAATTAACGGTCATGGCTGAATGCCATCAAATCCTCACAGAAAATGTTCCTGTATTGAATATAATATTTTCCAGTATATGAATAGTTACGTGAGCAAGTGTCCACAACCCTTATGAGTTTTCCCCCGCTCCAAAGTGTTAGACACAGGGAGGGGATTATGATCATTAATCAGCTCTAAGCTTGAGCCGTATCAGTGGAAGATTTGAGATATGATCCCTGGTGACGTCTAAGCCATCCAAAGGAAAGGAGATGATTGTCCTCGTTCTCTGGGGGAGTAGAAGTCCCCAACCCTCTCTCACCATCACACAAACACAGTTCGGCCCAACGTTAGCATCTTTAGACCGACGTGACAGGTTTGGACGCTTAGCATTTTCCTCCAGTGTGATGAGCTGTCCGCTGGTGTTATGACAGATGCAGTTTGAGACGACGACACGGTTGGCTTCACAGGTCACAGGTTAATAGAAATTTGGGGAAAAATATTGGGGCGGCACGGTGGCGCAGCAGGTAGGTGTCGCAGTCACACAGCTCCAGGGACCTGGAGGTTGTGGGTTTGATTATTTCGCTCCAGGTGACTGTCTGTGAGGAGTGTGGTGTGTTCTCCCTGTGTCTGCATGGGTTTCCTCTGGGTGACTGTCTTTGAGGAGTTGGTGTGTTCTCTCTGTCTGCGTGGGTTTCCTCCGGGTGACCCTCTGTGAGGAGTTGGTGTGTTCTCCCTGTGTCTGCATGGGTTTCCTCTGGGTGACTGTCTTTGAGGAGTTGGTGTGTTCTCCCTGTGTCTGCGTGGGGTTTCCTCCAGGTGACTGTCTGTGAGGAATGTGGTGTGTTCTCCCTGTGTCTGCGTGGGTTTCCTCTGGGTGACTGTCTTTGAGGAGTTGGTGTGTTCTCCCTGTGTCTGCATGGGTTTCCTCCGGGTGACCCTTTGTGAGGAGTTGGTGTGTTCTCCCTGTGTCTGCATGGGTTTCCTCTGGGTGACTGTCTTTGAGGAGTTGGTGTGTTCTCCCTGTGTCTGCGTGGGTTTCCTCCAGGTGACTGTCTGTGAGGAATGTGGTGTGTTCTCCCTGTGTCTGCGTGGGTTTCCTCCGGGTGACTGTCTTTGAGGAGTTGGTGTGTTCTCCCTGTGTCTGCATGGGTTTCCTCTGGGTGATTGTCTTAGAGGAGTTGGTGTGTTCTTCCTGTGTCTGCGTGGGTTTCCTCCAGGTGCTCCAGTTTCCTCCCACAATCCAAAAACACACGGGTAGGTTGATTGGCGACTCAAAAGTGTCCGTAGGTGTGAGTGTGTGTTGCCCTGTGAAGGACTGGCGCCCCCTCCAGGGTGTATTCCCGCCTTGCACCCAGTGATTCCAGGTAGGCTCTGGACCCACTGTGACCCTGAACTGGATAAGCGCTTAATGGATGGATGGAAGGATGGATGGAAAAATATTATTTGGGGCATAATATTCATCCCACAAATTTCAGAAGAATATCTGGGTGAGCAGGCGTCCACAAATGTTTGGCTACACTGCGTTAGTGTGTGTTTCTCCCAAAAACAGTCGATTATGACTCTGACAATCAGTCAGCTCCACAGATTCGCCAAGGCTGCTAATCAAAACTGACTGATGATTACGCACATCATTTAACAGCTGTGAAAAGCTTCATTTTGCCAACGCTGCTTTTTACTGTCGCTCAAAAACAAAGTTCAACCAAATGAAAGATGGTTTCAGGGCCTTTTATAAGGGACCATCAGCCATGGGTGTTGAGGGAGGAGACATTACTGTTCCTTCACTCCCCAACAGCCTCATACTTCCTCTGCCTGTGGAAGAGATCAGACTGACCCCAGACCTGCCTCTCTCTATTTTTTAGTGCACATTATTAAAAACAATAAAGTAATTAAAGATAGAGAGAGAGAGAGAGAGAGAGGAGAGAGAGAGAGAGAGAGAGAGAGAGAGAGAGAGAGAGTGTGAAGGAAAGGCACACAAACAGAAAAGAGCTCAGTGTAAACTCTCACAGTCGGGGTCATTATAAAGATGTAACTGCTGAGGACGTCTCTCTCATCCCGCTGGTTTTCTCGCTCTTCCAGCACGAAGCCCCCCCCACACATCCCCAGCTCTGCTCATGCAGGTAATCTGATAGAGTGTGT
>NC_089813.1:35869834-35902334 GCF_029633855.1 Hoplias malabaricus
AATGAGTGAGTGACTGGGTGAGTGTGTGAAACTGTCCACAGGTGTGAATGAGTGAGTGACTGGGTGAGTGTGTGAAACTGTCCACAGGTGTGAGTGTGTGAGTGACTGGGTGAGTGTGTGAAACTGTCCACAGGTGTGAGTGAGTGAGTGACTGGGTGAGTGTGTGAAACTCTCCACGGGTGTGAATGAGTGAGTGACTGGGTGAGTGTGTGAAACTCTCCACAGGTGTGAATGAGTGAGTGACTGGGTGAGTGTGTGAAACTGTCCACAGGTGTGAGTGAGTGAGTGACTGGGTGAGTGTGTGAAACTCTCCACAGGTGTGAATGAGTGAGTGACTGGGTGAGTGTGTGAAACTGTCCACAGGTGTGAATGAGTGAGTGACTGGGTGAGTGTGTGAAACTGTCCACAGGTGTGAGTGTGTGAGTGACTGGGTGAGTGTGTGAAACTGTCCACAGGTGTGAGTGAGTGAGTGACTGGGTGAGTGTGTGAAACTCTCCACGGGTGTGAATGAGTGAGTGACTGGGTGAGTGTGTGAAACTCTCCACAGGTGTGAATGAGTGAGTGACTGGGTGAGTGTGTGAAACTGTCCACAGGTGTGAGTGAGTGAGTGACTGGGTGAGTGTGTGAAACTCTCCACAGGTGTGAATGAGTGAGTGACTGGGTGAGTGTGTGAAACTGTCCACAGGTGTGAATGAGTGAGTGACTGGGTGAGTGTGTGAAACTGTCCACAGGTGTGAGTGTGTGAGTGACTGGGTGAGTGTGTGAAACTCTCCACAGGTGTGAGTGTGTGAATGACTGGGTGAGTGTGTGAAACTGTCCACATGTGTGTGTGAGTGACTGGGTGAGTGTGTGAAACTGTCCACAGGTGTGTGTGAGTGACTGGGTGAGTGTGTGAAACTCTCCACAGGTGTGAATGAGTGAGTGACTGGGTGAGTGTGTGAAGCTCTCCACAGGTGTGAGTGTGTGAGTGACTGGGTGAGCGTGTGACACAGTTCACAGGTGTGAGTGTGTGAGTGACTGGGTGAGTGTGTGACACAGTCCACAGGTGTGAGTGTGTGAGTGACTGGGTGAGTGTGTGAAACTCTCCACAGGTGTGAGTGAGTGAGTGACTGGGTGAGTGTGTGAAACTCTCCACAGGTGTGAGTGTGTGAGTGACTGGGTGAGTGTGTGAAACTGTCCACAGGTGTGAGTGTGTGAGTGACTGGGTGAGTGTGTGAAACTGTCCACAGGTGTGAGTGTGTGAGTGACTGGGTGAGTGTGTGAAACTGTCCACAGGTGTGTGTGAGTGACTGGGTGAGTGTGTGAAACTGTCCACAGGTGTGTGTGAGTGACTGGGTGAGTGTGTGAAACTCTCCACAGGTGTGAATGAGTGAGTGACTGGTTGAGTGTGTGAAACTCTCCACAGGTGTGAATGAGTGAGTGACAGGGTGAGTGTGTGAAACTGTCCACAGGTGTGAGTGAGTGAGTGACTGGTTGAGTGTGTGAAACTCTCCACAGGTGTGAAAGAGTGAGTGACTGGGTGAGTGTGTGAAACTGTCCACAGGTGTGAGTGAGTGAGTGACTGGGTGAGTGTGTGAAACTGTCCACAGGTGTGAGTGAGTGAGTGACTGGGTGAGTGTGTGAAACTGTCCACAGGTGTGAGTGAGTGAGTGACTGGTTGAGTGTGTGAAACTCTCCACAGGTGTGAATGAGTGAGTGACAGGGTGAGTGTGTGAAACTGTCCACAGGTGTGAGTGAGTGAGTGACTGGGTGAGTGTGTGAAACTGTCCACAGGTGTGAGTGAGTGAGTGACTGGGTGAGTGTGTGAAACTGTCCACAGGTGTGAGTGAGTGAGTGACTGGTTGAGTGTGTGAAACTCTCCACAGGTGTGAATGAGTGAGTGACTGGGTGAGTGTGTGAAACTGTCCACAGGTGTGAGTGAGTGAGTGACTGGGTGAGTGTGTGAAACTGTCCACAGGTGTGAGTGTGTGAGTGACTGGGTGAGTGTGTGACACAGTCCACAGGTGTGAGTGTGTGAGTGACTGGGTGAGTGTGTGATGCACCTGCCATACACCCAATGATTCCACTGTGACACTGACCAAGATGGAGCAGTTACAGAAAATGAATGAATGAATGAATTTCCGTACTACAACAACAAGAGACCAATTTAATGAGTGGAGCTCCATCTCTCTCTAGAAAACCAGTTTCCAGTGCTTCACAGACCAGTGCTGGGGCTGTACACCCCTCTGGCTGACACTTGTCATTGGTCATGGTGAATTTACTCTTCTGTTTGGCCAGTGCTTTTCCATGGAGCTGTTTCATGGGTGAACCTTAAAGAAGCCGAATGCCCTCATTAGAAGTACAGAGGCTGTTTATCTATCAATGTGATGGGTTCTGAATATTTAATCAGGCTAATTAGCCCATTCAACAGATGCCTTGAACAGGTTTGCGACCAAAATACATCCTCCATCTCGGCCACCCAGGGAGCGGAGATCCATGGTTTGAAGCTTGAGTCGGGCACGAGGGGTGGGGGTGGGGTTTCTAGATTCTCAGAGTCTGATTTACTTAAGCAACTAGGACACAGGGAAGTGTTTGGCTGTGAGAGAGAGGGACACTAAATGCAGGTTACGGGACCCTCTGTTAGCCCACCTTTGGTCTCAGCCGTGAATAGCACTATTATTTGTCTTAAGAGCGTTCCATTTATACTCTACTTAAAATCACATTTGTCATCGTTATGCACAGCACTTCACATCAGGCGTCAAACCGGAGGGAAATGTCATACGTTCTTGTCATAAGACACGTCTAATGATGGACGAGATGCTAGTCTTGTCGACCTTGGCCATGCTTCAGAATCTAATCATGTCACTGAAACTGCAGGGTGTCAACATTTTAACATGCACCGAAGGCTGTGATCAATCACCCCCTCTTTATTCCATCGACGGTGAGGAGGTGATGTTCATGCTGCTGTGGGATCAGCCTGTTTAGTGTCTCTCAGTGTGTGTGTGTGCATCGTCCCAGAGAATGAGGAGCATCCTGTACAAGCACATGCGCCATTAAAGGAAAGGAGTTATTATTTTAAAGGACCCATATCATTAATTCATTCATTATCTGTAAGCGCTTATCCAGTTCAGGGTCGCGGTGGGTCCAGAAGCTACTAGGAATCATTGAGCTGGAATACACCCACGCGGACACATGGAGAACACACCACACTCCTCACAGACAGTCACCCGGAGGAAACCCACGCAGACACAGGGAGAACACACCACACTCCTCACAGACAGTCACCCGGAGAAAACCCACGCAGACACAGGGAGAACACACCACACTCCTCAAAGACAGTCACCTGGAGGAAACCCACGCGGACACAGGGAGAACACCCCACGCTCCTCACAGACAGTCACCTGGAGGAAACCCACGCGGACACAGGGAGAACACACCACACTCCTCACAGACAGTCACCCGGAGGAAACCCACGCAGACACAGGGAGAACACACCACACTCCTCAAAGACAGTCACCTGGAGGAAACCCACGCGGACACAGGGAGAACACCCCACGCTCCTCACAGACAGTCACCTGGAGGAAACCCACGCAGACACAGGGAGAACACACCACACTCCTCACAGACAGTCACCCGGAGGAAACCCACGCAGACACAGGGAGAACACACCACACTCCTCACAGACAGTCACCCGGAGAAAACCCACGCAGACACAGGGAGAACACACCACACTCCTCAAAGACAGTCACCCGGAGGAAACCCACGCGGACACAGGGAGAACACCCCACGCTCCTCACAGACAGTCACCTGGAGGAAACCCACGCGGACACAGGGAGAACACACCACACTCCTCAAAGACAGTCACCTGGAGGAAACCCACGCGGACACAGGGAGAACACCCCACGCTCCTCACAGACAGTCACCTGGAGGAAACCCACACAGACACAGGGAGAACACACCACACTCCTCACAGACAGTCACCCGGAGGAAACCCACGCAGACACAGGGAGAACACACCAGACTCCTCACAGACAGTCACCCGGAGGAAACCCACACAGACACAGAGAGAACACACCACACTCCTCACAGACAGTCACCCGGAGCAGGAATTGAACCCACAACCTTCAGGTCCCTGGAGCTGTGTGACTGCGCCACCGTGCAGCCCCAAGGCCCCATATACAAACTTTTACAACATATACAAACAGCCAGGAACAGCACACCATTTGAACATTTTTTAAATGTATTTTTTTTACATCTCTCTCTCTCTCTCTCTCTCTCTCTCTCTCCGTAGACTCTAGGTTTAGGCTGCTTTAAAAAAGCAATAAATAAATAAATAAATAAATAAAGAAATATGTTGTATGAGCTGGGGAGTGTGTGACACTATTAACACTGAGAGTGTTTAATGATTGCACTAACAGTGTTAATTAACACTAATAGCTGAACATTAATAACTTTTATATTAAAATTTAATAACTAAATATATATTAATGTTTATGTCATCCTCACTAGAACAAAGTGTCTTGAACATAATGCTTCCTATCACACACAGTCCTCCCAAACTGGGAAGCAGCACCGCTCCGACCAAGTAATTAGAAGAAAGCCACTTGTTTAATGTGTGCTCCTGAGAGGTGTATCGCTAATGAAGTGAAAACCCTTGGTGTTTTCCACTTAAATATCACTGAGACAGAGCTGTGGGGAAAAGAGTCAGATCTGAGTCTACACACAGTAATCAAGTGTTCACAGAATGTGAGGACGTCGAACAGAATCCAGAAACACACAGAGAAACAAGAACAGCGCAACAAGAGCAGAGGAGAAGCTCCAGAGAGGAGAGCAGGCCACCCACTGAAACACAACTGGAGCATCAGCTGCTCAACAGAACCACGGAGAAACTCTCAGGAGCCTCCGAAGGATCTGAGTCATCTTCGAGCCCACGCTGCCCTGCTCCTCGCTTCTTTTCTCACCAACGCCTCCTTAAATACACTTCTTCTTACTGACACACACACACACACACACACACACACAACCACACAGCACCTGAGCCATCTCTTGCTTCCTTTCTTCTTCCACCTTCCTGTTGCTTCATCTTCGCATCTCCCTCTCTTTTATTTCTTTCTCAATTTTCAGTCTCTCTCTCTCTCTCTCTCTCTCTGACACACACTCATCATGCCCTCTGATTCAGCAGTGTTGGAGGCGAACCAGGACCCCCCCACAGGGGCTAGACTCCGCCTCCATCTACACCCCGTCCCCCCCACCCCCGAGACACCCTGCCTGCCATCTGTCCCTTGGCACCATCTGCCAGTTTAAACCCTCACCTAAAGCTCTCAGAGAATGAGGGATGGACAGGAACAGACAGGTGGACAGACAGACAGATGGCGTGGACAGGGCAAGTTTTCCTTCTCTGCAAACGGTAATGTTTGTGTAGTTGTGTGAGTGTGTATACAAGGTTATTTTTGTCCATATTGTTATACATTTGTTACACATCACTCCAGTATTAAAAGCATGCGAGTGCCACTTGTATAATCCGTATAATCTCTGCAGCAGACGTATACAGGACTCATGCTCAATGCCAAGTGTGAGCTAGAGGGGTATAAAACCCTCCAGCACCGGGCTGTGGAGCAGAGGGAAAATGTTCACTGCTTTCTGTGGACTGATGGAGATCCTATATCTTTGAAACTTTGAGATGATTTACAGGGGATTATGGGATGGAGAATTAGCATCCAACACCAGTATCTCACCTCACTACTAGTCTCATGCTTGAGTGCCATCAGAACTTCACAGCAATGTTCCGACAACGTGTAAAGCCTTCCCTGAAATGGCAGCGAAAGTGGGGCAAACTCCCAATTAATGGCCGTGATTCCAGAAGCAGTGTTGGATTAGCAAGTGTTTTATAAAAACAAACGTCTATCTGTGCGAATGTGTGTTTGTGTGTGTGTGTGTGCGTGTGTGTGTGTGCGTGTGGTGAAATAAAAGGGAAGACTGTGTGAGCAACAGGCTTTAATGGCCGTCCCCTAATGGAGCATGAAGACAGCAGTGAAAGCCAATAAAAATCAATTTCCCCCTGCTGTAATTACACTGCTCTCTTAGTTAATTACGCTGGTCTTGGCGTTACAAAGAGCTGCTAACGTCCTCAGTGAGGAGCTAAAAGGACCAGCCTTACCCAAACAGACTGACCGAACACCTGCCCTGACCACAAGACCTGAGAGAGAGAGAGAGAGAGAGAGAGAGAGAGAGAGAGAGAGAGAGAGAGGGAGAGAAACAAAGTGTAAAGAAAGAGGAGCATTCAGAGAGTCATCCCTAGAAAGACAGATAACTATAACTAGACGGAAAGCTGGATAGATAGTTTGAGAGAAAGAGAGAGAGGAGGGGGGTGAGAGAGAAAGAGAGAGAGAGAAATTAAAGCTCAGAACTCAACTGCGACATTTAATTTTGGGCCATTTAAATTCTATATCTAATGCCGACTGCGTAAATGATGTTTTGTTGCCGTGACGGCTGAAATACAGTTTTCCCCGGAATGATTAAACATCATTCCACAACACTCCATTTTCTCTTCCCTCTCTGAATAAGCTCCTGTTCACTGTGCATTACGCCTAACCGACGAGTAATGAACCCACAACGAGAACAATGGAGACTCAGTGTGTGGTTCTATACCCATTATACACAAGGCTCCAGTATTTATTTACATTGCTAATGTGCAATACGGACGTCTGCACGTGACTATACATCAAGAGGCATGACACCGAAAAGCGTGTGAAGAGTTTGGAGTTTTTACAGCGTTGTCATTTTGATGAACGCCTCGAGACGTTCATGGAGTCTCAGTTCAGTCTCGGCGCAGACGGCCCCTTTAAATGTCTGAGACGCTTCAATTGCAGACGTCTGGAGCTCTGAAAAGACAGAAACATCTGCAGCAATTTGAGTCCTCAGCTGAATGGAAGGGAATCTCACTGATTGTGAGTAGCACTGTAAAGTAGCTCTACTGACGACACTGAAGGACTTGATCTTCTCAAAGGCTTTGTAAAGGCGGAGGAGACAGTTGACTAGTTGGAAAAAAAAATGTTTAAAAAAGCCATCTAAACATGGTATATTTGTTTACTGCATGGGTGCAGGTGAGAGGTAAAGCTAAAGTAAATGTAATGGAGTAAATGTAGTGTGTTACTACCCACATCTGGAGGTGAGTTTCCAAAAATAAAAATATGTAAACTACGTAAACATTCATGCATTATCTGTAACCCTTATCCAGCTCAGGGTTGCGGGGGTCCAGAGTCTACCTGGAATCATTGGGCG
Organism: Hoplias malabaricus; assembly: GCF_029633855.1. Classification (NCBI taxonomy): domain Eukaryota; kingdom Metazoa; phylum Chordata; class Actinopteri; order Characiformes; family Erythrinidae; genus Hoplias; species Hoplias malabaricus. The sequence goes on from NC_089813.1 coordinate 35,877,095, forward strand.
CAAGGCGGGAATACACCCTGGAGGAGGCGCCAGTCCTTCACAGGGCATCACACACACATCCACTCACACATTCAGACACTTTTGAGTCGCAAATCCACCAACCAACGTGTGTTTTTGGACAGTGGGAGGAAACCGGAGCACCCGGAGGAAAACCACGCAGACACAGGGAGAACACACCACACTCCTCACAGACAGTCACCCGGAGGAAACCCACACAGACACAGGGAGAACACACCACACTCCACACAGACAGTCACCCGGAGCGGGAATCGAACCCACAACCTCCAGGCCCCTGGAGCTGTGTGACTGCGACACCTACCTGCTCTACGTAAACATAACGTTTTATTTTCTCATGTTCACAATTATTTACATAATAAAGACTTTACTGTCAGGTGAGAAGTGTAGCATCATGGGATTTTGGCTTATGGACCCTGGATGAGGAGAAAATCCCCCGGAGCAGGAGTGTGTTTCCTCAGACCACACACTCGCTCTGGACACTGTATTAGAATTCATCTTCAACTTCCATGTTCAGAATCTGTTAAAAACCTCTAACTTCACACGTCCTGAAGTGTTGCGATGATTCCGTCCAGTGTATAAATGTGTTGATTTATGTCGCGAGGAAGGTTGCTATTTTGGGTAAACCATGCTCCACCTGTCTGTTTCAATCATGTCTCATTGAGTTGGCATTTATTGTGAATTCAATCGGCTCAAAACAAACTTGTTGGAAAAGTCAAAAAGGCTAATGGACACATCAGTTTGCTGCTCACATTGCAGGCTGCATTATCATTCGGCATGTTCCGCAACAAGTCTGCAGTGGATCTGCTGGGCCATCTTTGGTATACAGTGTTTTGATAATGCATTCTCCAATGTGACAGGTTTATAATAATTAAAAATGCTGTTAAAAATAAAGAAATGTTGAAGGTGTCTGAGGTAGGTGTCGCAGTCACACAGCTCCAGGGGTCTGGAGGTTGTGGGTTCGATTCCCGCTCCGGGTGACTGTCTGTGAGGAGTTGGTGTGAGGAGTTGGTGTGTTCTCCCTGTGTCTGCATGGGTGTCCTCTGGGTGACTGTCTGTGAGGAGTGTGGTGTGTTCTCCCCGTGTCTGCGTGGGTTTCCTCCGGGTGACTGTCTGTGAGGAGTTGGTGTGTTCTCCCCGTGTCTGCATGGGTGTCCTCCGGGTGACTGTCTGTGAGGAGTTGGTGTGTTCTCCCCGTGTCTGCATGGGTGTCCTCTGGGTAACTGTCTGTGAGGAGTTGGTGTGTTCTCCCCGTGTTTGCATGGGTGTCCTCTGGGTGACTGTCTGTGAGGAGTGTGGTGTGTTCTCCCCGTGTCTGCGCGGGTTTCCTCCGGGTGCTCCGGTTTCCTCCCACAGTCCAAAAACACACGTTGGTAGGTGGATTGGCGACTCAAAAATGTGTGTGTGTGTGTGTGTGTGTGTGTGTCTGTGTTGCCCTGTGAAGGACTGGCGCCCCCTCCAGGGTGTATTCCCGCCTTGCGCCCAATGATTCCAGGTAGGCTCTGGACCCACCGTGACCCTGAACTGGATAAGCACTTACAGATAATGAATGAATGAAGGTGTCTGCCTTTTGTCATGTAGATTGAGAAATCACTCTGGCCAATCAGCGCTCTACAAGACCTACACATCACATTTTAGTCTTTACTGAATTCGTTGGGGGCGGCACGGTGGCGCAGCAGGTAGGTGTCTCAGTCACACAGCTCCAGGGACCTGGGGGTTGTGGGTTCAAGTCCCGCTCTGGGTGACTGTCTATGAGGACTTTGGTGTGTTCTCCCTGTGTCTGTGTGGGTTTCCTCCAAGTGCGCCAGATTCCTCCCACAGTTTAAAAACACACGTTGGTAGGTGGATTGGCGACTCAAAAGTGTCCGTAGGTGTGAGTGTGTGTCACCGTGTGAAGGACTGGTGCCCCCTCCAGGATAAGCGCTTACAGACAATGAATGAAGGTGTCAGGAAAGACAAGTAACAGCCCCCTCTATTGGGGAAGATTCACCCTTCTAAATGTGAGTAACAACTATTAATGTGATATATATTTCCAAATATTTGTGACGCAAGGAAAGATTTCAAACCTTTCAAATAACAATATAGCAATCTAACCACACACACACACACACACACACCAGTTAATACTGTTCAAAATGCAGTGTTTTCCGGTGGCATGTTTCCCACCATACATCACAGCATGTTTGTTAACACAGAAAAACACAAAGCAACAGAAACAAAAAAGAGGTACTAGACATAACACAGGCTGATGGGGACTTTTAGATGCTGCACTGAGTGTGAGGTTGAGGTGTGAAGCATTTGTGTGGGGGTGCAGCTGTAAAATGTGTGTGTCTCTATGTGTCCATGAGTCTAATCTGGGGGCTGTGTGGGTTTGTGTGTGTGATGTATTGTTTTTGTCCAATATTTTAGTGTGAAATCAGAACTGTCTGTCCTGTTTGTTCCTATTTTACACTTTCCCACATCTCTGTGCGTCATGGGAGAGTGAAGCACAACCGAGTTTTTGAAAATTCTGTGGGTATTTTCAAGCAATCTACGCATATCTGTTACACATTATAACAAAAAACATTCCATCATTATTGACTGGACAATTCAGTTGAAATGAGCTGAAGCGGGTTCAAGTCTCGCTCCGGGTGACTGTCTGTGAGGAGTGTGTTGTGTTCTCCCTGTGTCTGCGAGGGTTTCCTTCGGGTGACTGTCCGCCCAGTGATTCCGGGTAGGCTCCGGAAACACAGCTAAGCTGGATAAGCGTTTACAGATAATGAAGGAATGAATGAGCTGTACTGCATAGCTTTCAAAGTTTGTACAGTTTTGTGGACTATATTTTCAGATTTCAGATGGAATACCTATTCAGATTATTGATATCTGCCAGTAAATAGCTCTCACACGGTGCAGGACACTCCCAGTCTATGCAATATATTGTAGATTTAGTCCAGCAGCCATTTCCACACTTGCACCACAAACTCATCAACCCTCCTCCACTTGCAGCATATCCACCAAAACCATTGGCTCTTTTTGTTGAAAGGTGGGATCTTATTCGTAAACAGACACCATGTTGAGCATCACAAGAACTTCTATTTACATTACAACCTTCTCATTTTTAATGTCTCTGATACACTCCACCCAACCTTCAGTATAAGCCTCATGAATTCCAAGAAGAAGGAGCTCCTGCTCATCTTTTATGGAGCCATCTACACATACCAGCGTCTCAGCTTTATGTCCACTGACTAACTGCTGAGTCTGGGTTTTAACTCTCACTGTTCACGTGCCTCACACTGTACTTCCTTATCTCAGCTTTAGAACATGACATCATAGAACTGTACCCTTACTGCAACACCTTCATTATCCATTGATACTACTCTCTGTTTATACACTGCTCTTTGTTTATTCACTGCTTGTTGTTGTTTTTCTACAGTGTCGACCAGTAGGGGGTAGGCCCCCTTTTTGAGAGTGTGGGGGTTAGGTTTAGGGTTTGGAGTTTAGAATATTTCCTGCCATTGTCTAAATGCCTAACTCAATCAGAGATATTCTGTTAAGCTGCTTATGACTTCAGTTAAAAAGTGAACTGTTAGCTAATAGTGTCCTGCGACAGACTGTGTGTGTCCCGACCTGGCACCAAGTGATTCCAGGTAGGCTCTGCACCCCCTACGGCCACAAACTGGATAAGTGGTTAGACAATGAATGAATTTCAGCTGCTATTACAGAACTGGGCAGTTAATGTTTTTCCTCCGACACGTTGAGAAGTTCTTGGCACTGACAAAATCAGTCACCTTTGTTTGAGTCAAATAAAGAGCTGACCATTTCTAATAAAAATGTACTGAAATTTAGAATATATAAAGATAAGTAATAAGCAGATGTATGACTTCTGATGCATTAGTCAAGTCTGGTTCTATTTCATCTCTGAAACTATAAACATGTCATTGGTTGAATGTAACTAGAACTACTGGTTCATTAGTTTGGAAATTCCAGCAGTGCTTCAAATGTAGTTTTGATCTTACAGCGATATGTACCCACCTTTTGTTCTTGTTTGATTTATCTGTCAGTTGCGTCCTCAGCTGAACTGTTTAATTTGAAACACTGACATTTTCTAACAATGCTCCCAGTGTCCTATTATGACTTTTGTTGACATTCTGAATGAATGAGACTGACTTTGCTCATTAGCTGTCAGGCCTGGACTACAGAGTGATCGAGATGTGTGTGTGTGTGTGTGTGTGTGTGTGTGTGTGTGTGTGTGGTTTTAGCTGCTTTGTGCTGGTAAACAATGGCGTAAACCCAGACCCGGCAGCATAATGCTTTAACTAGGTAATGGAGGTGGCTTTTTAGAAACAGATTAAGCCTAATATGAGGCTAATATTAAAAGGGCTTATTCTCCTGAGAATCTCCATTCACAGTGGACTTTAATCCAAGACTAGGCTCAACCTGCAGCTATTGTTTGACGCTTACAAACGATACAAAAGTGAATGAAGACAAACTGTGCTCAGTTATGACATATACCAATGCAGTGTTAGGAGTCTTGTCCAAGGACAGTATGACAAGCAGGGAACTGAACCCCATTAGTGAGCATCAGTCTTACTGACATTAATTTCATTATTGAGCGTGTTAACTGCAGTTCTGAAGGGTTAGTATGTTACTATAAACAACATAAATAAAACTGCTGTGCTGCAATCTTCATTGCATGTCCTACACAGAGGTTCCCTGCACCAAAAAGGTACCAGAAATCCATTTCTAAGTCCCGTTCTTCAGTTATGTTGACAGTGGACCCTTTGCTGAGGGCCGTGTTCCCTTCCTCTTACCGTCCACACATGCTGGCCGTGCCCGCGTTGTGCCCGCAATCTGGCCTCTCCTGCAGGCGCAGCGGGCAGTCTGCCGGGCGATGGTGCGCTTAGGCTGACTGCTGTCTCTGTTCAACATCACAATCTCACACGTGCCCACCGCCAGCTGACCTGCAAGTGACCAGCACACACACACACACACATAAACATGCACAAGCTGGTTAGAAACTTTCTGAAATCTGAAACCTTGAAATTTAATGATGATTTAAAAAAATATCTATGCATCAGGAAATCCCAAAATCCAAGTTAGAAAATATCCAACAGAATTTAAAAATGTTTTAATGAATTGAAAATAACCAAATAATTGATGCATTACATAGAGAAACATAAGCTTCATTTGTTTTATAGCCAATGCAAGAAATATCAAAGTTCAGCTTTTAATTTAAGCTGTTAATTTATACATTAGACAGAATTCATATATAAAAAGCATATGATGGAGCTATTGACGAAGAAGTCAAACATGGTTCCTCCAAATGCATTCACTATTTTCAGCACTTACAGAATAAAACATTAACTTTATGTTGTTTTTTGTTAGCTGTTAGCTGTACTCAACCATATAAGCTCAAAATTAATCTTATAACTAGCTATTAACCAAGTACAATTCCCTTCCTAAACTGTGCAGCAAGGAAAAGCTTATTTGCTTTACTAAACATATTAAAGAGGCATAAAAATGGTGACGCTTTGTGAGCTAATGTTAGCCACCTAGCATTAACTAAAGAGTTTGTCTGCTAATATATGGGCATTAGCAAATTTAGCTCCAGATCAAAACCTGATTAGTCCCTTCTCCATGACTGCTCCAGGGACCAGGAGGTTGTAGGTTTGAGTCCCGCTCTGGGTGACTGTCTGTGAGGAATTTGGTGTGTTCTCCATGTGTCTGCGTGGGTTTCCTCCGGGTGATTGTCTGTGAGAAATTTGGTGTGTTCTCCATGTGTCTGCGTGGGTTTCCTCCGAGTAACTGTCTGTGAGGAGTGTGGCGTGTTCTCCCTGTGTCTGCGTGGGTTTCCTCCAAGTGACTGTCTGTGAGGAGTGTGGTGTGTTCTCCCTGTGGGTTTCCTCCGGGTGACTGTGTGTGAGGAGTGTGGTGTGTTCTCCCTGTGGGTTTCCTCCGGGTGACTGTGTGTGAGGAGTGTGGTGTGTTCTCCCTGTGTCTGCGTGGGTTTCCTCCGGGTGACTGTCTGTGAGGAGTGTGGTGTGTTCTCCCTGTGTCTGCGTGGGTTTCCTCCGGGTGACTGTCTGTGAGGAGTGTGGTGTGTTCTCTCTGTGTCTGCGTAGGTTTCCTCCGGGTGACTGTCTGTGAGGAGTGTGGTGTGTTCTCCCTGTGTCTGCGTGGGTTTTCTTCCGAGTGACTGTCTGTGAGGAGTGTGGCGTGTTCTCCCTGTGTCTGCGTGGGTTTCCTCCGAGTGACTGTCTGTGAGGAGTGTGGTGTGTTCTCCCTGTGTCTGTGTGGGTTTCCTCTGGGTGCTCCGGTTTCCTCCCACGGTCCAAAAACACATGTTGGTAGGTGGATTGGCAACTCAAAAGTGTGAATGTGTGTGTGTTGCCCTATGAAGGACTGGCGCCCCCTACAGGGTGAGTTCCTGCCTTGAACCCAATGATTCCAGGTAGGCTCTGGACCCACTGCGACTCTGAACTGGATAAGCGTTTACAGTTAATGGATGAATCAATGAATGTTCATCAACATTTAATAATGATCATGGATCAATATCTGCAAATCCCTAAATGAAGCTTGTGATGCTATGGATTCAGGAGGAGGTCTTAAAGAAATCACATTGAAATTCATGGAATGAAAGTCCAAAAAACAACAACTACAAGCTTCACCTTCATTGTCATATTAGCTCATCACTATGAACTGATGCATTTTATATTTACATTTACACCTTTTGGCAGATACTTTTATCCAGAAAGACTTAGAATTCAAATTGTTACAGATGTAGAAAACAGTAGAGTTTTGCCCAAGGTCACAGGTTCAATCACTTACATAACCCTACAATAAAGAAATGACTTTTGCCTGCACCTGCTCGACAAAACAACGCCCAGTCCGGCCAAATGTTCTATTATTCATCCTCGGGATTAGTGGATTGCTCATTGGCCGTAAGTGAACCGTCCTGAGGCAACTCTGTTACCAGCGTGGAAAACCCCCTCAGGCCAAAAGGCTTTAAAAACAAAACAAACCCCACAACACCAGAACCTCGCTGAGCACTATGAGGAAATTTCAGCTATTTTTCAGAGCACTCATTTGTGGGATGCATCACACTGAGAGCTTTTTTTGAGCTCAAATCACAGAGAGTAATATTGCAATAACGCTTAACTAACAATACATTGTGCAGTCCTAATTTAGAAACAACACCCAAGGCAAAGAACAAAATTAAAGGGTGACTCATAACACAAAACAAAGGGTCTCGAAAGCAATGATAAAATCTACCGGGCACAGTGACAATGCAGGAAGACAAGCGGGTTATCTTGTACTCTGTGACTATAAATTGTTGTTTGTGAGCCCTGTGGCAATAATCTATGACACAATAAAACCATTAAACACAAGCTGTTACAGGTCGTACATGTCAGGATCTCAAGCGATGCTTCCAGTGCATTCACTGGAAAGATAAGCCACAGCTTTCAGGTCCTTCATTAAATGAGCCTCTTCGTTGGAGGGATGACTAAAGCTGAATGACTATTTTTGATGTATTTAGATTTTAATCCAATTTAGTTTTCTCTGGTGCTTGTAATCCTGTTTCTCAAAGTTCTAATTCCCTGTGTGCTGTGGTAGTGCTGGTCTGGTGCATTCTCAGAGGGATACACAGTCTGCTGGGGATGTGCTAACAATGCAGGGTGCCTCAACATGCTAGGAGGAGAGCGTTAAGTGCCCTGTTTAACTAATGTACCACGCAGGAACCAAGCATTAGTAATTCCTGTGATCTGTGGTGAAGAGGGGGCACCATTACAGGCAATTACTTTTGAGCCAGATTTTGAAGTTTCAGCAAAAGAACATATTGGTTTCCTGAACATATTAGGGACCCAGGGGTCTGCTTGTACTCCCACAGATCCAACCCCCCAGACCAAATGGGTGTAGGGAATTAGAAACATTGTGTAACTATGTTGAACACAAAGCGAAAAGAAGAAAGAGAACTAAGTGAAAATGGCTAAAAACCAGGCTCGTTCTTTTTTAAAGCAACAAGCGCCGAAACTGGTCATTTTGACCAGGGCTGTTTATACAGGAAGAACCCGGCTGGGGTGTTTGATTCTTATAATTACCCTTATGTAGCGCATTTTTAGACACCCAAGGATGCTTTAAAATCACTTAATCCACACACACACTGGTAAAAAGAGGCAGCCAAGTGCACACAGACTTTTCTCAACCAGGAATGACCATCTACTTGAAGGACTGCATCGGGCACTAGGGGGTTCACCCGGAATAGAGTGCCAATCCATATCTGGGCAAACACAAATACATTCATTCACATACACACTCATTCACTCATATAGGACCATTTTTTAAAATACACAATTCACTTAACCTCCATGTTTTTTTATATTTATATTTTAGTTTCTTGTGGTATTTTGAACAAAGCATGTCACAATCATTTCATTAAAACCCTAGAACTGTGTTAACTTGTGTAAAAAGGGTGTAATCCGCCCCCTTTTAAAGATTATGATTGAAAGCTCAGGACACTGGAGACATAAGTACTATCCAAGGTTAAGAATGTCCAGTTGCTATTAAACAAGATCAGTTTTGGCCAAATACAACTGCTATTTAGTGAGCACTGGTAAGTTATTTTTAGGACATAGTTTGTACATGTATATTTTATAATATGTGCCCACCAGAGTAAGATTAACCTACTTACAAAGCAAACACAGACCTGGGCAATCCCTGAGGCTTTAAGATACAATGCATGTTTCCTCCATAGAATTTTAAAGGAACAGTGTTTAAAGCTTAAAGCCATAAGCAAAATAGAAACACTGGTTAATGTGGTTAATGGGACGATGCCAGTAGTGCCAGGAGAGATTACACAGGACCCACGGGAAACCTGATGTACTGCCGCCCTTTTGCTTCACATTCAGGCTGCATTAAACAGTTAATCAGATGCACTATTATAACTAGTTCATTATACATCACTCACATAGTGAATAAGGCACAGATTTGACCACTGGATTTGCCTTAAAGTCTGTGATCGACTGCCCCCATGTCCAGGGGATGATCCTGTCCTTCACCCAGGGAGTTTGTGTGGGGTCCAGACCCACCCTGACCCTGAACCAGATTAGCATTTGCAGAAGATGACTGACTGAATCTGTGTTAACACACATCAATAGTCTGGCTGTTTGTATGTCTTCAGAGTCATGCTCACGCAGCTGAGCGAAACCTTTGAAAGACATTTGTTTACAAAAGCTGATGCTGTCCTTGACCGTTCTGGTCATCCCCTACCAGGACCGTCTGAATGAATGCCCTCAGGGTGCCACTTTAGATCTCCTCGGCTCCTCAGGGCAGGCAGTTAAAAGCCCAGGGCCTCTCTTCTCCCTTCGTAATTAGGAAGCTTCATTTGCTTTCTGTACCTCGTCCTGTATTTTAGCGCTTACAGTCCCAGGGTCTAATTTGCAGTAAGTGTGTTAACACTCTTCTTGGGCTAATAAAAGGAAATGGTCTCCCTCTCGCTGTTAGGTCTTTGTGTGTCGCTGTGTGTTTTGTGTAATTTGTGTGCCTTTGTTACGGAACACTGAGAGCAGTCCCTGTGTTCCTCATGAGAATATAAAGGTTCTAAGTGCTCTCAAACTTGTGGCATGATTAGTAATGAACAGCTGCCTGATTCTTCCTGTTGTGCTAATGATGAACTTCTTCCCCACCATGAGCACTCATCGATTCTTTATATGTGTTTCACGCAACAAGAATGTCCTCCAGACCCGGGAAATCCAATCCGTAGAGTGGACATTTTGTCAATCTTAGTGCTTGTGAAATTTGAAAGCTTTGGGTCCCCAAAATGGCAATTTTTCTACTTGCTTTTTGGTCCCTGGTTCACTTTCCACTACCACAGCTCCCACTCGAAATGTACCTGGTGACATTGTAAAACACAGTCTCTAATGGGAACTACAGGCTCTGAAAACCACAGCAATGGCAGCGGTAAGGTTAAGCATTGTTTAACCTTTGGGTATATTGTGTGTTCTTGTTTCTTGGGACTGAACGCATCTCAGCGCATCAGTTCAGACAGAGCAGAAGAGAGTTTTCATTCCTTGCTGCACTGTCCAGCTCTCACTGGATTCTTTCATTGGCTACCAATCCAAGGAATGCTTGAACCTCTTCAAAAGACCACAGTGAAATTCTGAATCAGATAATAACAAATGTGAACTCTACTGTAGCTTGGACATTGTTTGTGATGGATGTCTGTATTTTGTCATGTAGATTGAGAAATCACTCTGACCAATCAGCGCTCTACAAGACCTACACATTACGTTTTAGTCTTTACTGAATTCGTTGAGGGTGGCACGGTGGCGCAGCAGGTAAGTGTCAGAGTCTCACAGCTCCAGGGGCCTGGAGGTTGTGGGTTCGAGTCCCGTTCCGGGTGACTGTCTGTGAGGAGTGTGGTGTGTTCTCCCTGTGTCTGCGTGAGTTTCCTCCGGGTGACTGTCTGTGAGGAGTGTGGTGTGTTCTCCCTGTGCCTGTGTGGGTTTCCTCCGGGTGACTGTCTGTGAGGAGTGTGGTGTGTTCTCCCTGTGTCTGCGTGGGTTTCCTCCGGGTGACTGTCTGTGAGGAGTGTGGTGTGTTCTCCCTGTGTCTGCGTGGGTTTCCTCCGGGTGACTGTCTGTGAGGAGTGTGGTGTGTTCTCCCTGTGCCTGTGTGGGTTTCCTCCGGGTGACTGTCTGTGAGGAGTGTGGTGTGTTCTCCCTGTGTCTGCGTGGGTTTCCTCCGGGTGACTGTCTGTGAGGAGTGTGGTGTGTTCTCCCTGTGTCTGCGTGAGTTTCCTCCGGGTGACTGTCTGTGAGGAGTGTGGTGTGTTCTCCCTGTGTCCGCGTGGGTTTCCTCCGGGTGACTGTCTGTGAGGAGTGTGGTGTGTTCTCCCTGTGTCCGCGTGGGTTTCCTCCGGGTGACTGTCTGTGAGGAGTGGGGTGCTCTGGTTTCCTCCCACAGTCCAAAAACACACGTTGGTAGGTGGATTGGCGACTCAAAAGTGTCTGTAGGTGTGAGTGAATGTGTGTGTTGCCCTGTGAAGGACTGGCGCCCCCTCCAGGGTGTATTCCTGCCTTGCGCCAAATGATTCCAGGTAGGCTTTGGACCCACAGCGACCCTGAACTGGATAAGCGCTTACAGATAAGGAAGCCTGAGCGAGCAGGTACTGAAAAAGAACAAAAAAGCCAAGTAGTGTAGGTACCATGCAGTGATATCTTGTTTTCCACCTTGGTTCCACAGAGTGTCTCTTCCTCATGATGCTTAGGTTTTTAATTTTTGGGTCTTGGTTCCTCCATACACTTCCTCCTCATGCTCTTACAGAGCTTTCCTTTTCCACTCATTGTTTCTTCCTCATGACCTCAGACATATTTGGGCCAAACCTGTCTCAGTTTTTCCACTTACAGCTCAATTATGGCTCGGCTAGAGTTGTGTGGGCTGGATGTGGGCCGAATGTCATGAGCCGTGCTTGAGGTGGGTTACGGCGTGTGTTGTTGTTTGGGCCAAATGTCGATTGGCTCAGATTTGTTTCTCGACACACCTCACATCTGCCCTATATAAGGTGCAACTTATGTGGCTGTGTAAACTCTGTGGCTGTGTAAATGCTGTGATTCAAGGCCAAACGTGGGCCACAAGAGGACTGCACATATGCCACATTTGGGTCAAATATTCATTGCAATCTGGGCCTGCTTTTTAAGTCTGGTGTATCTTCCTCATGATTAGAGACAAATCCTTTCGAGACTTCTGTCCTCGCAGTAGTTCTTACTCATTACCTTGGAACGTCTTTGTGGAAATTACCGTGCCACTCTGAGAAAGTGGACGCTGGAGGCGGGAGCATTTTGGCCCTCAGTTGGACTTCAAACAGAAATAAACACAGCCTTTCAGCCGACAGACAGAGCAGGGGTCTCAGTCTCTTCCTCCCCTCAGCTTTCTCTGGATTCGTTCATATCCCCACCTCCAGAGCATCATTTAGCCAGTGTCTTGCGTTAGGACCTGGCCTGGAAAGATTTAACTACTTCCCAAGGTTATGCCCTCCCAAGTGAGGAGGGGCATGGCTGACACTGTGGCTATTGTGAGCCCCCTACAGCCACCACAGTCACCCTTTTTAAGCCTTGTTTCCACTAGGAGTACCTCCCTTTTCTTGTCAATCCTTGGTTCTCCTTGGTGTATCTTCCATATAGTTTTCCATATATCTGCTTTCGGTTCCCCACACAACGTCTACAGGTTTTAGAGTCTTGTTCTTGTTTCCTTTTGAGCCCTGTGTCTGTCTCTACTTTCACGTAGCTTCTCTTTCCGAGTCTTGTTTGTTCCCCCATGTTTTTAGGACATTGCGCTTTTGACTCTTGGTTCCTTTCAGTGTATTTTCCTCCTCCAGCTCCTACCCTCAGGTTAATCATTAGGGGGCTGGACATGCATTTTCTGGAAAGCTATTTTGGCATAATGTCTGTTGTAATTTGTCGACATGAATCAAGCCGAACAGAACTGAAGCTGGAGCTGAAAAGGACATGCATTTCCATGAGTGCTGGGATGTAGGCGTTCAAAGGCGCAGTTCCTTTAATAAGTGGTAGCTTTTTGGCTTTTCTTTTGAGGTCTTTTGCTTTGTGCCTTTTTTTTTCCTTTCTTTCTTTTTTGTGAGGGACTTTTAGAAAAGCACAATGACTCTGTGTTCCCTGGAGACATGGCATCGTCCTCTGAAAGACTCTCAGACGGAAGAACGGCCATCAGGGTATTTTCTGACACTTTTAGCCTCTTCAAGCACTTCAAGAGTGAGTGTGTGTGTTTGAGAGAGAGGGGAGGGGAAAGAGAGGAAAAAGCGCGAGTGGAAATGAGAAAGAAGTAAAGAAAGGATTGAGAGAAATGGAGAAAGAATTGGAGACGTGGGGTGGGGGGAGAAAGAGAGAGAGAGTGAGCGTGAGAGAGAAACACAGGGTGGTCTGTTCGGCTCGTGCAGCCGTAATTCAACGGCAAATTAAAAAAAGCCTCCCCTTCCCAACTTCATTCTCTCTGGTTTCTCCGTCTGCGTCGGGGATGAGTGGGCCTGGGTATCTTTCTGTAGTCTGGCCATTAAAGGCGGTGATAAAAAAGCTGATTTACAGCGCTAATTAATCTTGTATGATAGCGGCTGAAGGGCCAGCAGAGGTGTGATGAAAGGAGATTTTTATATCTGTAATAGAAGAGTGGAGAGCGCGATGAATCACTGGAAAAAATATCCCTCCTACTTTGGAGATTGGCTTTGGGAGGACGCCACTCTCAAGGGCAGCGTAATTCAGGCTGATCAGTGCGAATAAAGCCCCAATCAGATCCCTCTCTCAGACACAGAGGGAGGGAGAGGGGCACAGAGGCGGCCGACTGCTGCCCACGGTCTGACCCACCGGGTTCTAATGGCTCTAATCAACCTGCGGCCAAACACGGCGCCGAGACCCGAGTCAGAAATCTCCTCCAAAACGGACACGAATCACAGCGTCCACTCACTCACCGCGAGCCCCGCGTCACTCCTCATTTCTCTCTAAACACGCGCTGATTACACAGCCACCATCGCACTGCTGTTCATCAGATTTACATTTACCCTCTCACTCCATCATCAACTCTCTCTCTGTCTCTCTCATCTCTCTCTCTTTCTCTCTCCATCATCATCTCCCTCTTATCTATCTATATATTATCTATCTCTCATTATTATCTCTCTCTCCCTCCATCATGCCCCAGTTTCTCTCTCTCTATCATCTCTCTCATCGTCTCTCTCTCTCTTATCTCTGTGTTATCCATCTCACTCTCTCCATCATACTTTTCTCTCTCTATCATATCGCTCTCCCTATCATCTCTCTTTTTCTCTCCATCATGTCTCTCTCTGACTCTCTCCATCATCTCTCTCTCTCTGACTCTATCATCTCTCTCTCTCTCTCTCTCTCTCTCCCTGACTCTATCATCTCTCTCTCTTTCTATCTCTCTCTGACTCTATCATCTTTCTCTCTCCCTCTCTCTCTGACTCTATCATCTCTCTCACTCTCTCTCTTTCTCTCTGACTCTATCATCGCTCTCTCTCTGATTCTATTATCTTTCTCTCTCTCTGACTCTCTTTTCTCTCTCTCTGACTCTATCATCTGTCTCTCTCTGACTCTCATCTCTATTTCTCTGACTATCATTTCTCTCTATATATATATATCATCTCTCTCTGACTCTATCATCTCTCTCTCTCTCTCTGATTCTATTATCTCTCTCTCTCTGACTCTCTTTTCTCTCTCTCTCTGACTCTATCATCTCTCTCTCTCTCTGACTATCATCTTTCTCTTTCTTTTTCTCTCTGACTCTATCATCTCTCTCTCTTTCTCTCTCTCTCTATCATATCGCTCTCCCTATCATCTCTCTTTTTCTCTCCATCATGTCTCTCTCTGACTCTCTCCATCATCTCTCTCTCTCTGACTCTATCATCTCTCTCTCTGACTCTCTCCATCATCTCTCTCTCTCTGACTCTATCATCTCTCTCTCTCTCTCTCTCTCTCTCTCCCTGACTCTATCATCTCTCTCTCTTTCTATCTCTCTCTGACTCTATCATCTTTCTCTCTCCCTCTCTCTCTGACTCTATCATCTCTCTCACTCTCTCTCTCTCTGACTCTATCATCTCTCTCTCTTTCTCTCTGACTCTATCATCGCTCTCTCTCTGATTCTATTATCTCTCTCTCTCTGACTCTCTTCTCTCTCTCTCTCTGACTCTATCATCTCTCTCTCTCTCTCTGATTCTATTATCTCTCTCTCTCTCTGACTCTCTTTTCTCTCTCTCTCTGACTCTATCATCTCTCTCTCTCTCTGACTATCATCTTTCTCTTTCTTTTTCTCTCTGACTCTATCATCTCTCTCTCTTTCTCTCTCTCTATCATATCGCTCTCCCTATCATCTCTCTTTTTCTCTCCATCATGTCTCTCTCTGACTCTCTCCATCATCTCTCTCTCTCTGACTCTATCATCTCTCTCTCTCTGACTCTCTCCATCATCTCTCTCTCTGACTCTATCATCTCTCTCTCTCTCTCTCTCTCTCTCTCTCTCTCTCTCCCTGACTCTCTCTCTCTCTCTCTTTCTATCTCTCTCTGACTCTATCATCTTTCTCTCTCCCTCTCTCTCTGACTCTATCATCTCTCTTTCTTTCTCTCTCTCTCTATCATATCGCTCTCCCTATCATCTCTCTTTTTCTCTCCATCATGTCTCTCTCTGACTCTCTCCATCATCTCTCTCTCTGACTCCATCATCTCTCTCTCTCTCTGACTCTCTCCATCACCTCTCTCTCTCTGACTCTATCATCTCTCTCTCTCTCTCTCTCTCTCTCTCTCTCTCTCTCTCTCCCTGACTCTATCATCTCTCTCTCTTTCTATCTCTCTCTGACTCTATCATCTTTCTCTCTCCCTCTCTCTCTGACTCTATCATCTCTCTCACTCTCTCTCTCTCTGACTCTATCATCTCTCTCTCTTTCTCTCTGACTCTATCATCGCTCTCTCTCTGATTCTATTATCTTTCTCTCTCTCTGACTCTCTTTTCTCTCTCTCTGACTCTATCATCTCTCTCTCTGACTCTCATCTCTATTTCTCTGACTATCATTTCTCTCTATATATATATATCATCTCTCTCTGACTCTATCATCTCTCTCTCTCTCTCTCTGACTCTCTTTTCTCTCTCTCTCTGACTCTATCATCTCTCTCTCTCTCTCTGATTCTATTATCTCTCTCTCTCTCTGACTCTCTTTTCTCTCTCTCTGACTCTATCATCTCTCTCTCTCTCTGACTATCATCTTTCTCTTTCTTTTTCTCTCTGACTCTATGATCTCTCTCTCTTTCTCACTCTCTCTATCATATCGCTCTCCCTATCATCTCTCTTTTTCTCTCCATCATGTCTCTCTCTGACTCTCTCCATCATCTCTCTCTCTCTGACTCTATCATCTCTCTCTCTGACTCTCTCCATCATCTCTCTCTCTGACTCTATCATCTCTCTCTCTCTCTCTCTCTCTCTCTCTCTCTCTCTCTCTCCCTGACTCTATCATCTCTCTCTCTTTCTATCTCTCTCTGACTCTATCATCTTTCTCTCTCCCTCTCTCTCTGACTCTATCATCTCTCTCACTCTCTCTCTCTCTATCATCTCTCTCTCTTTCTCTCTGACTCTATCATCGCTCTCTCTCTGATTCTATTATCTTTCTCTCTCTCTGACTCTCTTTTCTCTCTCTCTGACTCTATCATCTGTCTCTCTCTGACTCTCATCTCTATTTCTCTGACTATCATTTCTCTCTCTATATATATATCATCTCTCTCTGACTCTATCATCTCTCTCTCTCTCTCTGATTCTATTATCTCTCTCTCTCTGACTCTCTTTTCTCTCTCTCTCTGACTCTATCATCTCTCTCTCTCTCTGACTATCATCTTTCTCTTTCTTTTTCTCTCTGACTCTATCATCTCTCTCTCTTTCTCTCTCTCTCTATCATATCGCTCTCCCTATCATCTCTCTTTTTCTCTCCATCATGTCTCTCTCTGACTCTCTCCATCATCTCTCTCTCTCTGACTCTATCATCTCTCTCTCTGACTCTCTCCATCATCTCTCTCTCTCTGACTCTATCATCTCTCTCTCTCTCTCTCTCTCTCTCTCCCTGACTCTATCATCTCTCTCTCTTTCTATCTCTCTCTGACTCTATCATCTTTCTCTCTCCCTCTCTCTCTGACTCTATCATCTCTCTCACTCTCTCTCTCTCTGACTCTATCATCTCTCTCTCTTTCTCTCTGACTCTATCATCGCTCTCTCTCTGATTCTATTATCTCTCTCTCTCTGACTCTCTTCTCTCTCTCTCTCTGACTCTATCATCTCTCTCTCTCTCTCTGATTCTATTATCTCTCTCTCTCTCTGACTCTCTTTTCTCTCTCTCTCTGACTCTATCATCTCTCTCTCTCTCTGACTATCATCTTTCTCTTTCTTTTTCTCTCTGACTCTATCATCTCTCTCTCTTTCTCTCTCTCTATCATATCGCTCTCCCTATCATCTCTCTTTTTCTCTCCATCATGTCTCTCTCTGACTCTCTCCATCATCTCTCTCTCTCTGACTCTATCATCTCTCTCTCTGACTCTATCATCTCTCTCTCTCTGACTCTCTCCATCATCTCTCTCTCTGACTCTATCATCTCTCTCTCTCTCTCTCTCTCTCTCCCTGACTCTCTCTCTCTCTCTCTTTCTATCTCTCTCTGACTCTATCATCTTTCTCTCTCCCTCTCTCTCTGACTCTATCATCTTTCTCTCTCCCTCTCTCTCTGACTCTATCATCTCTCTTTCTTTCTCTCTCTCTCTATCATATCGCTCTCCCTATCATCTCTCTTTTTCTCTCCATCATGTCTCTCTCTGACTCTCTCCATCATCTCTCTCTCTGACTCCATCATCTCTCTCTCTCTCTGACTCTCTCCATCACCTCTCTCTCTGACTCTATCATCTCTCTCTCTCTCTCTCTCTCTCTCTCTCTCTCTCTCTCTCTCCCTGACTCTATCATCTCTCTCTCTTTCTATCTCTTTCTGACTCTATCATCTTTCTCTCTCCCTCTCTCTCTGACTCTATCATCTCTCTCACTCTCTCTCTCTCTGACTCTATCATCTCTCTCTCTTTCTCTCTGACTCTATCATCGCTCTCTCTCTGATTCTATTATCTTTCTCTCTCTCTGACTCTCTTTTCTCTCTCTCTGACTCTATCATCTCTCTCTCTGACTCTCATCTCTATTTCTCTGACTATCATTTCTCTCTCTATATATATATCATCTCTCTCTGACTCTATCATATCGCTCTCTCTCTCTCTCTGACTCTCTTTTCTCTCTCTCTCTCTGACTCTATCATCTCTCTCTCTCTCTCTGATTCTATTATCTCTCTCTCTCTCTGACTCTCTTTTCTCTCTCTCTGACTCTATCATCTCTCTCTCTCTCTGACTATCATCTTTCTCTTTCTTTTTCTCTCTGACTCTATCATCTCTCTCTCTTTCTCTCTCTCTCTATCATATCGCTCTCCCTATCATCTCTCTTTTTCTCTCCATCATGTCTCTCTCTGACTCTCTCCATCATCTCTCTCTCTCTGACTCTATCATCTCTCTCTCTGACTCTCTCCATCATCTCTCTCTCTCTGACTCTATCATCTCTCTCTCTCTCTCTCTCTCTCTCTCTCCCTGACTCTATCATCTCTCTCTCTTTCTATCTCTCTCTGACTCTATCATCTCTCTCTCTCTCTCTCTCTCTCTCTCTCTCTCTCCCTGACTCTATCATCTCTCTCTCTCTCTCTCTCTCTCTCTCTCTCTCTCTCCCTGACTCTATCATCTCTCTCTCTTTCTATCTCTCTCTGACTCTATCATCTTTCTCTCTCCCTCTCTCTCTGACTCTATCATCTCTCTCTCTTTCTCTCTCTCTCTATCATATCGCTCTCCCTATCATCTCTCTTTTTCTCTCCATCATGTCTCTCTCTGACTCTCTCCATCATCTCTCTCTCTCTGACTCTATCATCTCTCTCTCTGACTCTATCATCTCTCTCTCTCTGACTCTCTCCATCATCTCTCTCTCTCTCTGACTCTCCATCATCTCTCTCTCTCTGACTCTATCATCTCTCTCTCTCTCTCTCTCTCTCTCTCTCTCTCTCTCTGACTCTATCATCTCTCTCTCTCTCTCTGATTCTATTATCTCTCTCTCTGACTCTCTTTTCTCTCTCTCTCTGACTCTATCATCTCTCTCTCTCTCTGATTCTATTATCTCTCTCTCTCTCTGACTCTCTTTTCTCTCTCTCTCTGACTCTATCATCTCTCTCTCTCTCTGACTATCATCTTTCTTTCTTTTTCTCTCTGACTCTATCATCTCTCTCTCTTTCTCTCTCTCTCTATCATATCGCTCTCCCTATCATCTCTCTTTTTCTCTCCATCATGTCTCTCTCTGACTCTCTCCATCATCTCTCTCTCTCTGACTCTATCATCTCTCTCTCTGACTCCATCATCTCTCTCTCTCTGACTCTCTCCATCATCTCTCTCTCTGACTCTATCATCTCTCTCTCTCTCCCTGACTCTATCATCTCTCTCTCTTTCTCTCTCTCTCTATATCGCTCTCCCTATCATCTCTCTTTTTCTCTCCATCATGTCTCTCTCTGACTCTCTCCATCATCTCTCTCTCTGACTCCATCATCTCTCTCTCTCTCTGACTCTCTCCATCACCTCTCTCTCTCTGACTCTATCATCTCTCTCTCTCTCTCTCTCTCTCTCTCTCTCTCTCTCTCCCTGACTCTATCATCTCTTTCTCTTTCTATCTCTCTCTGACTCTATCATCTTTCTCTCTCCCTCTCTCTCTGACTCTATCATCTCTCTCACTCTCTCTCTCTCTGACTCTATCATCTCTCTCTCTTTCTCTCTGACTCTATCATCGCTCTCTCTCTGATTCTATTATCTTTCTCTCTCTCTGACTCTCATCTCTATTTCTCTGACTATCATTTCTCTCTCTCTATATATATATCATCTCTCTCTGATTCTATCATCTCTCTCTCTCTCTCTCTGACTCTCTTTTCTCTCTCTCTCTGACTCTATCATCTCTCTCTCTCTCTCTGATTCTATTATCTCTCTCTCTCTCTGACTCTCTTTTCTCTCTCTCTGACTCTATCATCTCTCTCTCTCTCTGACTATCATCTTTCTCTTTCTTTTTCTCTCTGACTCTATCATCTCTCTCTCTTTCTCTCTCTCTCTATCATATCGCTCTCCCTATCATCTCTCTTTTTCTCTCCATCATGTCTCTCTCTGACTCTCTCCATCATCTCTCTCTCTCTGACTCTATCATCTCTCTCTCTGACTCTATCATCTCTCTCTCTGACTCTCTCCATCATCTCTCTCTCTGACTCTATCATCTCTCTCTCTCTCTCTCTCTCTCTCTCTCCCTGACTCTATCATCTCTCTCTCTTTCTATCTCTCTCTGACTCTATCATCTTTCTCTCTCCCTCTCTCTCTGACTCTATCATCTCTCTCTCTTTCTCTCTCTCTCTATCATATCGCTCTCCCTATCATCTCTCTTTTTCTCTCCATCATGTCTCTCTCTGACTCTCTCCATCATCTCTCTCTCTGACTCCATCATCTCTCTCTCTCTCTGACTCTCTCCATCATCTCTCTCTCTCTGACTCTATCATCTCTCTCTCTCTCTCTCTCTCTCTCTCTCCCTGACTCTATCATCTCTCTCTCTTTCTATCTCTCTCTGACTCTATCATCTTTCTCTCTCCCTCTCTCTCTTACTCTATCATCTCTCTCACTCTCTCTCTCTCTGACTCTATCATCTCTCTCTCTTTCTCTCTGACTCTATCATCGCTCTCTCTCTGATTCTATTATCTTTCTCTCTCTCTGACTCTCTTTTCTCTCTCTCTGACTCTATCATCTCTCTCTCTGACTCTCATCTCTATTTCTCTGACTATCATTTCTCTCTCTATATATATATCATCTCTCTCTGACTCTATCATCTCTCTCTCTCTCTCTGACTCTCTTTTCTCTCTCTCTCTGACTCTATCATCTCTCTCTCTCTCTCTGATTCTATTATCTCTCTCTCTCTCTGACTCTCTTTTCTCTCTCTCTGACTCTATCATCTTTCTCTCTGACTCTATCATCTTTCTCTCTTTCTCTCTCCCTCTCTATCATCTCTCTCTCTAACGCTCTCTCTCTCTGATTCTATCATCTCTCTCTGACTCTATCTTCTCTCTCTCTAACGCTCTCTCTCTTTTTCTGATTTTATCATCTCTCTCTTTATCTATCACGCTCTCTCTCTCTCTGACTCTATCATCTTTCTCTCTCTGACTCTCATCTCTCTCTCTCTGACTTTATCATCTCTCTCTCTCTGACTCTATCATCTCTCTCTTTCTCTCTCTGACTCTATCATCTCTCTATCTATCTCTCACGCTCTCTCTCTCTGACTCTATCATCTCTCTCTATCTCTCTCTTTCTCTCTGACTCTATCATCTCTCTCTCTCTTTGACTTTATCATCTCTCTCTCTCTGACTCTATCATCTCTCTCTCTCTGACTCTATCATCTCTCTCTTTCTCTCTCTGACTCTATCATCTCTCTATCTATCTCTCACGCTCTCTCTCTCTGACTCTATCATATCTCTCTCTATCTCTCTCTTTCTCTCTGACTCTATCATCTCTCTCTCTCTTTGACTTTATCATCTCTCTCTCTCTGACTCTATCATTTCTCTCTCTCTATCTCTTGCTCTCTCTCTCTGACTCTATCATCTCTCTCTCTCTGATTCTATCATCTCTCTCTCTCTCTCTTTTTTTTCGGACACTCTTCTCTGACTCTCATCTCTCTTTCTCTGACTATCATTTCTCTCTATATATATCATCTCTCTCTCTCTCTCTCTCTGATTCTATCATCTCTCTCTCTTTCTCTGACACTCTCTATCTCTCATGCTATCTCTGACCCTATATTTTCTCTCTCTCTCTTGCTCTTTCTCTCTCTCTGACTCTATCATTTCTCTCTCTATCTCACGCTCTCTCTCTCTCTCTGACTCTATCATCTCTCTTTCTGACTCTATCATTTCTCTCTCTCTCTATCTCTCATGCTCTCTCTCTCTCTGACCCTATCATCTCTCTCTCTCTCTGACTCTATCATCTCTCTCTCATTAACTCAAGGCCCTCCTGAACTGCAAAGGCAGCAGAGTGCAGCAGATGATGATGAAGATGATGAGGTGGATGATGAAGACGATCGCTGATGCTTGGTCAACAATTCAGACAGATGCTGATTAACACAGACACACAGCACTGTCCACACACACACACACACACACATACACACACAGCAATGTCCACACACACAGAGAGCACTGTTCACACACACACACACACACACACACACACACATACACAGCGCTGTCCACACACACACACACACACACACACACACACACACACACACACAATACAGAGCACTGTCCACACAACACATACACACACACACACACAGAGATAGCAAGCACTGTCCACACAACAAGTAGAACCTGTTCAGTTGGTTATTCAGTCAAATAGCTATATATTTACTTGAGTGTGGGTTTGAACACTCTACCGCCCTCCGCCTCTGGAGCAGTGAAGCTGAGCAGATGTGGACAGCTGCACTGGGACAGATAGCTGACACTGAAGCACTCTTCCTGGTGTTTTTTTTTTTTTGCCCTGACACTTAGAGCTCAAGACTTAAAGCAAGAATGTGCAGAGTCAGACCAATTTACTCTCCATTTCCTGTGCTTCTCTAAGAGCCACTGTCAAGTCTCATGTAGAAGTGGGTTCTTTATGTCACTCAGGCTGCTGTGAACATTTTGAGCTTTTTTATAGAAGACGAAAAATATGGAGGACCATGGAATTCAGATATTTTACAAAGGCTGTTATTCATCGTAGAGTTTTTGTTTTCTGGGCTGAACTGTTGATCGATTTTCAGTGCAGTATCTGAACTATGATGGTACTTACACTTAAATAAAGCCGTTACCTTTTAGAGAGTCGCCTTAGTCAACACCAAAGTGCAGCATACACCTGGATGAAGCAACCGCAGTCAATCTGCACCAGTACACGGACTATTCCTCAGCTGATCAGGTGAGAGGGAGGAACGAAGCCAGTTTATTTGAGGATGGGGATGATCATGAGGCCAGAAACGTTCACAGTGCATTAGCTGGACATTACCCTACACTATTTAAGGAACTGCCCCGGGATCTTTAATGAACCCAGAGCATCAAGACCATTTGTTCCACAGCACCATTGGGAACCATACAAACCACTGGGACAGCGCCCCCTGCTGGCCCCAACCAACACTACCTCCAGCTGCCACCATGAGGCAAGTACTGGCCAGGCCTAGACCTGTTTGTTCAAATATCTGGTGTAAAGCCTTTCCAGAAGAATCCCACTAGAGGAGAGGCTGTCTTTGTGGAAAATGATGTCCATCCTTCATTCATTCATTTCCTGCAACTGCTTCATCCTGGTCAGGGTCATAGTGCACCCACAGCCTATCCAGAACCACTGGGTATGAAGCAGGTTGCCGGTCCATCACCAACCAACACACTCACCCAGTCACACACACTCACACCTGTTGGCAACTTCACACATTAACCCAGAACCAAGAGGAAACACACGAGGAGAACACACCAAGTTCTTCTCAGACAGTAACCCAAAGGTTAGGATCCCAGGCTTGAACCCAGAAAAGGGGAGGTGCTCTCAGATATAATTCTGGGTAGGAGTTCCGTGCAGCTTCAGAATGTGTATAAATACAGTATTCATTCATTATCTGTAACCCTTATCCAGTTCAGGGTTGCGGTGGGTCCAGAGCCTACCTGGAATCATTGGGCGCAAGGCGGGAATACACCCTGGAGGGGGCGCCAGTCCTTCACAGGGCAACACACACATTCACTCACACACTCACACCTACGGACACTTTTTGAGTCGCCAATCCACCTACCAATGTGTGTTTTTGGACTGTGGGAGAAAACCGGAGCACCCGGAGGTAACCCACGCAGACACAGGGAGAACACACCAACTCCTCACAGACAGTCACCCGGAGGAAACCCACGCAGACACAGGGAGAACACACCAACTCCTCACAGACAGTCACCCGGAGGAAACCCACGCAGACACAGGGAGAACACACCACACTCCTCACAGACAGTCACCCGGAGGAAACCCACGCAGACACAGGGAGAACACATCACACTCCTCACAGACAGTCACCTGGAGGAAACCCACGCGGACACAGGGAGAACACACCACACTCCTCACAAACTGCGACACTAACTAGTGCACCACCGTGATGCCTTGAATACAAAGTCACATAAAAATAAGTCCTGGAAATGAAATGGAGCATAAGAACAGACACAACTTAAACATCCACAACTGAAGACACTAACAGAAACGTACCACCACAGTGACTTTTATATTTCTCAGAGTCCAGCCCGCCTGCCCGAGCTGGGAAGTGAACCCCAGTCTGCTGTGCGAGGGCTGCAGCATCATCCACTCCGCTGTACGACCGTAATAATGGCTTCTAAGGGTTAATGTGAGATATAGAGCAGTGAACGTTGTGATGGGGTAATAACCATAAAGAGCATACAGAGCATAAAGAGCGGTAGCGGGTGAATACGGCTGAGAGAACACACAGCAAGCGTTCCGTCCCTCAACAAAACTGTAATGGCATTTTCCAGCCACAGGCTTTTGTGAGAAGGCTATTAAAATTATTTTAACCTCACCATTGATGGCGGGCGTCTTACTGAAGAGCAGAGAGGGAGAAGCCCCCACCAGACATCATTATGGTTAAGAAGAGAGAGAGAGAGAGAGAGAGAGAGAGAGAGAGAGAGAGAGAGAGAGTGAGAGAGAGAGGCTGAAGGTCACCTCTCTCGTTCTCTCTCTCTCTCTCTTTCCTCTTGACTGTGGCAGAACAAACCTCTCCACAACGGTCCATGAGAAATCCTTCAGCGCTTAGAATTTAGATAAGAGCATTAAAGCTCTTTTAACTCCACTGAGGAGCCCCCAGTTTGTCTCTTTTCATTTCAGTTCACTCCCCACACACACACACACACACACACACACACACACACACACACACACACAAAAACTGTGCTGTGCAAAAGACAGAAACCACCCTCGAGTATTGACTTTCCAGTCAAAGCAGTTGTTAAGTACAAATTACTTGTTTTCCACAAGATATTTCTGCAGCAAGGAGATTAAAGGTGTGATTTCTCGTCAAAAGAAAGAGAAAGTCAAAGAAAAAAATGCCCAAAATTCGAAAATCGACCGGCTACACCCACCGTACGAGTCCCATTCCGATAAACTCCAGCTTCACTCTCATTTCAGATCGGAAAACATCCACAGGTTTTACTCCCCGTCCTTTCACTGTGAGAACACCGCTCTACATCATGGGTCTGAAAGGACGTAGAGCTGTGAAGGAGGACATTAACCTGAGGGATAGCATCCCACCACCATCACACACACACACACACACACACACACACACACACACACACATCTGTTCTATGGTTTCCAGCTGTGTCTGTCTGGAAAGCTGAAGCATCAGATATCAGATTCCCTCCTCATGTTTCAGCAAAAACAGATGAATGGGCCTAGAGAGATAAGCCTTACAGCAGAGAGAGAGAGAGAGAGAGAGAGAGAGAGAGAGAGAGAGAGGGAGGATGAAAGGAAAGAAGTGAAAGAATCAAAAGGACTGAAAGCAAAACCAGAGCAATGGGAGAGAGAGAGAGAGAGGGAGTGAGAGAGAGAGGG
>NC_089813.1:35904834-35947334 GCF_029633855.1 Hoplias malabaricus
CGCTTCCCTGGAGAGTGTTAACTCTTTGTGGTGGGGCTGCATCTTTAAGGTTAGTCGACTCTCTCTTACAACAACTTCACCATCCTCAGCAAAAGGCTAATACATGCCTTTACTATGAGTTTTTAGAGTGTATTAGAGACCCCTTGAGGTACGTGGAATTTTCCACTGCATTGTTGCGGAAAGGGGATGTCTGTCTACAATAAAAGACACAAAGGAATGTGTCAATCAAGTTGTGGATTTCAAGTATATTTCCAATGATATATTTTCAGGTAGAGTAGCATCATCTGTAGCATCATGTGACACACAATCCCACTCAAATATCATTCATTCATTCATTATCTGTAAGCGCTTATCCAGTTCAGGGTCGCGGTGGGTCCAGAGCCTACCTGGAATCATTGGGCGCAAGGCGGGAATACACCCTGGAGGGGGCGCCAGTCCTTCACAGGGCAACACACACACACACACACACACATTCACTCACACACTCACACCTACGGACACTTTTGAGTCGCCAATCCACCTACCAACGTGTGTTTTTGGACTGTGGGAGGAAACCGGAGCACCCGGAGGAAACCCACACAGACACAGGGAGAACACACCACACTCCTCACAGACAGTCACCCGGAGGAAACCCACACAGACACAGGGAGAACACACCACACTCCTCACAGACAGTCACCCGGAGGAAACCCACACAGACACAGGGAGAACACACCACACTCCTCACAGACAGTCACCCGGAGGAAACCCACGCAGACACAGGGAGAACACACCACACTCCTCACAAACAGTCACCCAGAGGAAACCCACACAGACACAGGGAGAACACACCACACTCCTCACAGACAGTCACCCGGAGGAAACCCTCGCAGACACAGGGAGAACACACCACACTCCTCACAGACAGTCACCCGGAGGAAACCCACGCAGACACAGGGAGAACACACCACACCCCTCACAGACAGTCACCCGGAGGAAACCCACACAGACACAGGGAGAACACACCACACTCCTCACAAACAGTCACCCTGAGGAAACCCATACAGACACAGGGAGAACACACCACACTCCTCACAGACAGTGACCCGGAGGAAACCCACGCAGACACAGGGAGAACACACCACACTCCTCACAGACAGTCACCCGGAGGAAACCCACGCAGACACAAAGAGAACACAGTTCTCCTCACAGACACCCACTTAAATAAATGATCAGATTTAAATTTAAATCTCGCTGACTTTCCAGTTAAACCTGGTTCAGCAGCAAAAAATCTTGGTGTCATAATTGACCCAGATTTATCATTTGATCAACACATAGGCAGTAATCACTAGGACAGCTTTTTTACATCTTCACAACAAGTTTAGATTAGAAAAGCCTTATCCCTGCAGGACGCAGACACATTAGTACATGCCTTTATTACTTCAATGCTTCACTATTGTAACGCACTACTGTCAGGATGCACCAGCAGAAATATAAGTAAACGTCAACCAGTTCAAAATGCTGCAGCCAGGGTCCTCAGTAAAACTAGAGAATTTGAACATATCAGTCCAGTTCTTTCATCACTTCATTGGCGGCCTGTTAAATTTCGTATTGATTACAGAATCCTGTTATTAACGTATAAAGCCCTACATGGGCTCGCTCCTGAACACCTTCAAGATACAGTTTCCTAATATGAGCCTCCACGATTACTCAGTAATAGTGCTGTCGTCCCGCCGCTTCCCGTGATCACTCAGGTTTGCTGACGGTGGAGCGGAGGGATGCCAGTGTCTCAGGAAGCTCCCGTGTCTGTGTGTCCTTCTGGTTCCTCTCCTTTTAGTTAAAGCTGTCATAGTCAGATCTGTCGGAGTCATTAGCCACACTCTGGAAATGCTCACATTCTCTGCTTTACATTCACCCAAACAGATTAAAACTAACTCCATCCCTTTACCTTTTTCAGAGTAAACGACCACCGACCGGTCCGTCTGGACACTGATGGATGACTGTCGAGCTCCTGCTCCACGCTTCAGACCAGCTGCCCACACTCCAGTCACCACCAATTGCCTTGGAGCTGCCCCTACACTGAAGTATTCATGGACTCCTAACAATTACCAGTAGATTGACCAGAGGAGGATAGGTCACCACCTGTGAGTGGTGCAGACTGTTGCTTTTGCTTGGTCAAAGCAGTTGTCTGCCATGTCTAAGCCATACATCAAAACGGAACTGGATAAGCGGTTACAGACAATGAATGAATGAATGAAAAAAAAGCCATTTGTCTGCTCTACTACTCAGTGAGGTGAGTAGAATGACGAATGACAAATTCACCTGCACTGGACATGTACCATTAAAAATGCACTTTGCAGCTTCAGAGTTACTGCGCATACTTCATCTGTTGCTGCAGTTTGTTCATCCTGTGCACGATCAACATGGAAGCTCCACTGGCCAGATATTATTCAGGAGACGGGCCATTCAAAGCACTGCAGTGACACTAATGAGAATGTGATGAGAACATGAGGCACAGCATCATGTCTGCACAATAGAAACACTGCATAAATTCACTGGCCACTCACTGCTCAGATGATACTATGTCCTGTGCACAGTTGGTGCTAGTCTCCTTTAGCTAACGCCAGGCAGTTTCTGAACACATATCTAAGTTCTACCAAATAACCCAGTGCTACAAAGTCTGGAGGGTTAATGCAGTCACACAGCTCCAGGGACCTGGAGGTTGTGGGTTCGATTTCTGCTCCGGATGACTGTCTGTGAGGAGTGCGGTGTGTTCTCCCTGTGTCTGCGTGGGTTTCCTCCAGGTGACTGTCTGTGAGGAGTGTGGTGTGTTCTCCCTGTGTCTGCGTGGGTTTCCTCCAGGTGACTGTCTGTGAGGAGTGTGGTGTGTTCTCCCTGTGTCTGCGTGGGTTTCCTCCGGGTGACTGTCTGTGAGGAGTGTGGTGTGTTCTCCCTGTGTCTGCGTGGGTTTCCTCCGGGTGACTGTCTGTTAGGAGTGTGGTGTGTTCTCCCAGGGCCTGCGTGGGTTTCCTCCAGGTGACTGTCTGTGAGGTGTGTGGTGTGTTCTCCCTGTGTCTGCGTGGGTTTCCTCCAGGTGACTGACTGTGAGGAGTGTGGTGTGTTCTCCCTGTGTCTGCGTGGGTTTCCTCCAGGTGACTGACTGTGAGGAGTGTGGTGTGTTCTCCCTGTGTCTGCGTGGGTTTCCTCCAGGTGACTGTCTGTGAGGAGTGTGGTGTGTTCTCCCTGTGTCTGCGTGGGTTTCCTCCAGGTGACTGTCTGTGAGGAGTGTGGTGTGTTCTCCCTGTGTCTGTGTGGGTTTCCTCCAGGTGACTGACTGTGAGGAGTGTGGTGTGTTCTCCCTGTGTCTGCGTGGGTTTCCTCCAGGTGACTGTCTGTGAGGAGTTTGGTGTGTTCTCCCTGTGTCACAGGCTCTGGACCCACTGTGACCCTGAACTGGATAAGCGCTTACAGATAATGGATGGATGGATGGAAATGTGCGGCGTGACAGGGGCATTTCACCCACCTAGAGAAAGGCCTATTGGGTTGATTTATCATATGTACACTCTACTGTTTCCTCCATAGTTAAGCCAAAAATTGCTGGATCCAAACAAGAGTACCATGCCATTAAGGATGGTCCATTGCCAAACAAGGCAGTCACATTTCACTGATAATCCATAGTGGCCACACCCCTAGGGTAGGTGTTCCTGATAAAATGGCCATGTTACAAGTTAACTGAACCTTGTGCTACAGTGTGCTACACGATTCAGAAAGAGCTCCACCTCAACTGCGGATCTGTGAAGAAAGAGTTCAAAGAACAAGACAAGCACTTACGTCGAGGTAGCTATTCTTGAACCCACAACCTCTGAATCTTCCACAACCGTGTGTTTGAGCAAGAAAGAGAAAGAGTACTGAAACTCAGAGTAATCTGAAGTGAAACAGGTCGGCGGTTGAAGCGAATAAAAATTGCATCCCCACGGCTGTGAAATATGGGCTTTTCACAAGGCACAATTGATTTTGCCTTAAAAAGCTTTTCAAAGTTTTCCACCAACACTGCTGCGCTTTCTGAGATTCATTAGCTCCTGTTGTTGTTGTTGTGTGTGTGTGTGTGTGAGTGTGTGGCTGCTGTGGTTGTGACACACCAGCTGCCATCAGGAGCACTGTGCAGCAAACCACTGAACTGTGTTTGTGCAGGAAGAAAGTGTTCCAACTCACCTGCGTTATATAATGATAACACAATACACATGCACAGAGAAAGGTACATCACACCTCATGTTTTATTCATGTCTGCTATCAGAAATGCTGTATAGTGTGCGCATGGAGACACAAATGGACTGTAGGAGGGGCTGCCACTCATGCTGTCTTTCATGCATACAGACAAACACACACACACACAGAGGTGCAAACCTACAGAACATGTATTACACAATAATCCTCACTGTTTCAGAAACAACCCTTAAAACTCTATGGAAAACCATACAATGAAACAGGGCACTCTGAAGTACTCGCACATGAGCTACACTTACCCATACTCAAGCAATGTTTAGAGGGGTATACCCTCCCCCAACTGAGCTGTGGAACTGTTGATGGAACAACAATATTCATCATCAATACCTGACCTCACTAATATTATGGCTGATATCCATCAGATCCTCACAGCAATCTTCTAACATCCAGTCTAACACCTTTCCAAAGGGGCAACACACTACTGAAGTGCTTCATAATTCAGAAGAAACATCGGATGACCATTCCGTGTTAGCTAAATGTAATTATGGTTATAAGCTCTTTGAAATGTGAATAATCGTGTCCTATAACACACACACACACACACACATACACACATAACGTGACGTACATGTATTGCACACACATACACGAATGCCCTCACAAATCACCTGCCCATGCATGCAGGCATGATGGAGGGGTTTGTATGTGTGTGTGTGTGTGTGTGTGTGTATGGGGTGGGGTGGGGGGGTTCTGTGCAGACGGTCCTGTGACATTTCTAAATGTATTGTTAAATAAAGTGGCAGCGGTGCGGGTGATGACAGCTCATCCATCTGCCCGCTCTCAGGCCTTCAGCCAGGCTCTTTGATTTCCTGTCCATTACGTGACGGATGGCCAGCTTTGTTGGGGGAGCCAGCAGCCCAGGATTTAGGGCTACTCAGAGAGACCTCCATGTACCATTACCAGACCCCCAAAAGCGTAGCCCTGCATGTCTGTACATGAACCCATCAAATGGACTCAGTATTTTCACATTACTGATGGTATTTCTAGACATGTACACCCAACAGTAGAGCTTATAGTACAGTGTACTGCTGGGGGACATCTTCATTTATCACAGCAGTGCTATTGGTTTGTGTAGTGGATATAAATGCTGCAGTCACACAGCAGACTTGAGTTAGATTCCTAGCTTAGGCAGGACTTAAACAAAAAAAAGATCCCTAAATGATGCCAAGGGTTTTAAATATGGAACTGGCTCTGGATAGGAGCATCTGTTATAAATGTATCTCGTGCTTGTTGGGTAAAGAGTAGCACATGCTTCTTCCTCTGAGACATGTGAAGCCAGCTACTGCATCTTTTCAAACCGCTGCTAACAAAGCACCACTGGGCTACTCCTCTCAAGTTCTGTTCTGTTAATGAAGAAACACCAACGTTGGCTAAATGGACCTCATGCTTCTGATGTATTTCGACACTATGAAATTCTCTCAGGGTATGACGTGCTAAGCGGTTTGAGGTACTAAACAAAACTATCGTTTGCAGTCCTCTTCCTCTGGCATTTGAATTAGTGCAGGGATACAAAAACAAACACGTGGGGAATATTAATCAAACAGTTTGTGCAACTTGCAATGGTGGGGCGGCACGGTCACACAGCTCCAGGGGCCTGGAGGTTGTGGGTTCGATTCCCGCTCCGGGTGACTGTCTGTGAGGAGTGTGGTGTGTTCTCCCTGTGTCTGCGTGGGTTTCCTCCGGGTGACTGTCTGTGAGGAGCGTGGTGTGTTCTCCCTGTGTCTGCGTGGGTTTCCTCCGGGTGACTGTCTGTGAGGAGTGTGGTGTGTTCTCCCTGTGTCTGCGTGGGTTTCCTCCAGGTGACTGTCTGTGAGGAGTGTGGTGTGTTCTCCCTGTGTCTGCGTGCTACGGGTTCCTCCCACAGTCCAAAAACACACGTTGGTAGATAGATTGGCGACACAAAAGTGTCCGTAGGTGTGAGTGTGTGAGTGAATGTGTCTTTGTTGCCCTGTGAAGGACTGACGCCCCCTCCAGGGTGTATTCCTGCCTTGCGCCCAATGATTCCAGGTAGACTCTGGACCCACCGCGACCCTGAACTGGATAAGGGTTACAGATAATGAATGAATGAATGAATGAACTTGCAATGGTCACTTTTAAAATAGTTGTATATTTCAGTTAGGGTCTCAAAAGACATGTTGTTGGGAGATACCATTTAAAAAGGGCAGCACACACAGCAAGAAATATGAGCCTCAAACTCATCAAAACGTCAGAGCAGAGCCATGTATGTTCAAAATGGTGGCTACGCAGGATAATGTTCCTAGCATGCAACGGAAGCTAATGAATAGTGCCTTTTCCCAAGTCTTGTTTACAGCATGGCTAACTGTGAACTATGTTTGAACTCTTGGGATCAGACAAAACATGGCAAGATGCAGACACAACATGCAATCACTTCTTAGAAAGAGTACCACAACAGCCTTGTAGATTATGTTTGATCTTGCCACTGACCTTCAACACTGACCTTTGTTGACAGTGCCATTATTATTATTATTATGACTACTACATACACTATGAGGCCCAGTCATCTACCATTATTATTATTATTATTATTATTATTATTATTATTGTTATTATTATGACTACTACAGACACTACAGGGCCGAGACATCTTCTCATCCACTTTTTACCCTTAGGTGGAATGATTTAATGGCATTCAGCCACTAAACCAGAAGTGAGCTCAGGTGCTGGTGTCATAGTATTTCTGGATCACAAACAATCCGGAAGGTTCTGGAAGGAGTGAGAAAAATAAAAAGGTTTATGACTGGTTCTTCCAGGGCTTCAGTGTTTCCAATCCTGGTCATGGACTACCACTTAATGGAATCCAACATAACACCAAGGGGAGACTCTCTGGATGTGTTTACATCGCTGATCCCTGAACAAAATCAGTTACTGAATTTAGCTTCAGTTACTGGACCCCTAAAGAGAACATAAAATAATCTGCCAGAATGGTGCTCGATCATATGCACATCCTCCTCACACATCTTTCAGTGAAGCGCACAGCAGGACCGGTGTAGCACATTTCCTCAGCCTTCAATAAGAGAAAGGCATTCCTGTGTTAAAAAAAGCCTTTACATCTTCTGGTATTTCGGGTTGGAAAACCACTTAAAAACACTGGCATACTACCTACATCTTCTACTTGAAAGTGCCATAGGAAATGAAGGCCATTCAATCTAGGGCTGCTTTGGATTTTCCCTTTTTAAAACATTGATTTTGAGTCACTGTTCACTATTCATAGCTGCCAGGAGAATGAGAACACACACACACACACATACACACACACACACACAAAGAAAGCAAGAGAAGAAAGAAGTAGGTTTCATTTTATAGATTAAGAGCAGAAGATTGTGGAAAGACAGAGATAGTGAGAGAGAGAGAGAGAGATGAGCCAGAGAAAGAAGGAGAGACAGAGAGCAAGAAAGAGTGTGTTTGAGAGAGAAAGAGGGAGATTGTGTGTGTGTGTGTGTGTGCATTGTGAGAGTGAGAGCGAAAAAGAGAGAGAGAGAGCGATGGCAACATTTAAAAGGAACAAACTTAATGCCTCCACCTGGAAGTGTGTATATTGTCCTGTGTGTGTGTGTGTGTGTGTGTGTGTGTGTTTTGGATATGTAGGACAGCATGTGTGTCGTTATTTGTGTGTGTCTATGTGTGAACAGTCTTATAACATGCTTGTGTAGAAAGCCGTTCACTTGTATCTCATATTGAGCTTGTGTTTCACATACAAAAGGCCCTCAGTGTGTGTGTGTGTGTGTGTGTGTGTGTGTGTGTGTGTGTGTGTGAGAGAGAGAGAGAGAGAGAGAGAGAGAGAGAGAGAGAGAGAAAGAGAGAGAGAGAAAAAGAGGAAGACAAGGCATCAGAAGAAAACAAAAGCGTTTTCACAATATTTCACAAGTGAGTAATCTCAGTGCGACTTTCACTTACAAACAAATTACACCACGGAGGAGAGGAAATTTTTAATTGGGGAATTTTCTTGACAGTGTGTTTTTAATTCTCTGAAGCTCCTCTCTTGTCTCAGACCCCTTCACATTACACAATGCTTTTTTTGTGACAAAAAATACCCTGTGTGTTATCAGTGATGTCATCACTGACACATTGCTATGATCACAGATGACAGCTCTGGCCTGAGAGGATGCTGTAATTAAATCAAGAGGAAAAAAAGCACTAAGACTAGTCTCTCTAACACACACACACACACACACACACTCTCATTACATGCATTACTCATAAGTACATATTAAAAGTTATATACATACATACATAAGCCTCTAAAATCATCTTAAAGAGACAAGTGTGATCAGAGTTTTCTTGGTTCCAGACGGAAGAAGTCACGCTCTCGTTCTGCAAATGACCCTTTTGATCGATTCACAGTTAAAGGCCAGAGGTGTAGCCTATTGATCAGCCCATGTCTGACCCCACACTGAAGCCTGACATTACTTAACAGCCTGCTATGGAACCTCACTAATGAACTACATGCGTTTGTCAAATATTTGAAGAACAAAGAAAAGATGAGAATAGATACATCCAGCCTGACGATGTGATGACATTTCTCATAGTTTGTGAGTCATTTAAAACACTAAGCAATTATGAAATTTTAACAGCGACATCCAGTGTTAATGACGCAAAAATTGCACCACTTGTGGACCACCTGGTTAAATGTGAATGAATAAAAGAGCATTACTACAACCCAGTTCCCCAAGGTGTTTAAATATGAAACAAACATCATCATCATCAGCAGGTCTTTGTAACTGATATCAGTGCATTGCAGTGTAAAGATTGTGAGCTGAGGGGAGTAAACACTGAGCTGATTGTGAGCTGAGGGGAGTAAACACTGAGCTGATTGTGAGCTGAGGGGAGTAAACACTGAGCTGATTGTGAGCTGAGGGGAGTAAACACTGAGCTGATTGTGAGCTGAGGGGAGTAAACACTGAGCTGATTGTGAGCAGAGGGGAGTAAACTCTGAGCTGATTGTGAGCTGAGGGGAGTAAACACTGAGCTGATTGTGAGCTGAGGGGGGTAAACACTGAGCTGATTGTGAGCTGAGGGGAGTAAACACTGAGGTGACTGTGAGCTGAGGGGAGTAAACACTGAGGTGATTGTGAGCTGAGGGGAGCAAACACTGAGCTGATTGTGAGCTGAGGGGAGTAAACACTGAGATGATTGTGAGCTGAGGGGAGTAAACACTGAGATGATTGTGAGCTGAGGGGAGTAAACCCTAAGTCGATTGTGAGCTGAGGGGAGTAAACACTGAGCTGATTGTGAGCTGAGGGGAGAAAACTCTGAACTGAGGGGAGTAAACACTGAGCTGATTGTGAGCCTGGGGGGAGTGAACACTGAGCTGATTGTGAGCTGAGGGGAGTAAACCCTGAGCTTATTGTGAGCTGAGGGAAGTAAATCCTGAGCTGATTGTGAGCTGAGGGGAGTAAACCCTGAGGTGATTGTGAGCTGAGGGGAGTAAACCCTGAGGTGATTGTGAGCTGAGGGGAGTAAACCCTGAGCTGATTGTGAGCTGAGGGGAGTAAACCCTGAGGTGATTGTGAGCTGAGGGGAGTAAACACTGAGCTGATTTTGAGCTGAGGGGAGTAAACACTGAGCTGATTGTGAGCTGAGGGGAGTAAACCTTGAGCTGATTGTGAGCTGAGGGGAGCAAACTCTGAACTGAGGGGAGCAAACACTGAGCTGACTGTGAGCCTGGGGGGAGTGAACACTGAGCTGATTGTGAGCTGAGGGGAGTAAACCCTGAGCTGATTGTGAGCTGAGGGAAGTAAACCCTGAGCTGATCGTGAGCTGAGGGAAGTAAACCCTGAGGTGATTGTGAGCTGAGGGGAGTAAACCCTGAGCTGATTGTGAGCTGAGGGGAGTAAACCCTGAGGTGATTGTGAGCTGAGGGGAGTAAACCCTGAGCTGATTTTGAGCTGAGGGGAGTAAACACTGAGCTGATTTTGAGCTGAGGGGAGTAAACACTGAGGTGATTGTGAGCTGAGGGGAGTAAACACTGAGCTGATTTTGAGCTGAGGGGAGTAAACACTGAGCTGATTGTGAGCTGAGGGGAGTAAACATTGAGCTGATTGTGAGCTGAGGGGAGTAAACACTGAGCTGATTGTGAGCTGAGGGGAGTAAACCCTGAGCTGATTGTGAGCTGAGGGGTGTAAACACTGAGCTGATTGTGAGCCTGGGGGGAGTGAACACTGAGCTGATTGTGAGCCTGGGGGGAGTGAACACAGAGCTGATTGTGAGCCTGGGGGGAGTGAACTCTGAGCTGAGTTTGAGCTGAGCAGAGTAAACACTGAGCTGATTGTGAGCTGAGGGGAGTAAACACTGAGCTGATTATGAGCTGAGGGGAGTAAACCCTGAGGTGATTGTGAGCTGAGGGGAGTAAAC
The DNA here is from genome assembly GCF_029633855.1 of Hoplias malabaricus. Lineage (NCBI taxonomy): Eukaryota > Metazoa > Chordata > Actinopteri > Characiformes > Erythrinidae > Hoplias > Hoplias malabaricus. The sequence continues at coordinate 35,915,470 of NC_089813.1, forward strand.
ACTGAGCTGATTGTGAGCTGAGGGCAGTAAACACTGAGCTGATTGTGAGCTGAGGGGAGTAAACACTGAGCTGATTGTGAGCTGAGGGGAGTAAACTCTGAGGTGATTGTGAGCTGAGGGGAGTAAACACTGAGCTGATTGTGAGCTGAGGGGAGTAAACACTGAGCTGATTGTGAGCTGAGGGGAGTAAACACTGAGCTGATTGTGAGCCTGGGGGGAGTGAACACTGAGCTGATTGTGAGCCTGGGGGGAGTGAACACTGAGCTGATTGTGAGCCTGGGGGGAGTGAACACTGAGCTGATTGTGAGCCTGGGGGGAGTGAACACAGAGCTGATTGTGAGCCTGGGGGGAGTGAACTCTGAGCTGATTGTGAGCTGAGGGGTGTAAACTCTGAGCTGAGTTTGAGCTGAGCAGAGTAAACACTGAGCTGATTGTGAGCTGAGGGGAGTAAACTCTGAGGCGATTGTGAGCTGAGGGGAGTAAACACTGAGCTGATTGTGAGCTGAGGGGAGTAAACACTGAGCTGATTGTGAGCTGAGAGGAGTAAACTCTGAGGTGATTGTGAGCTGAGGGGAGTAAACACTGAGCTGATTGTGAGCTGAGGGGAGTAAACACTGAGCTGATTGTGAGCTGAGGGGAGTAAACTCTGAGCTGATTGTGAGCTGAGGGGTGTAAACTCTGAGCTGAGTTTGAGCTGAGGGGAGTAAACACTGAGCTGATTGTGAGCTGAGGGGAGTAAACCCTGAGGTGATTGTGAGCTGAGGGGAGTAAACACTGAGCTGATTGTGAGCTGAGGGGAGTAAACCTTGAGCTGATTGTGAGCTGAGGGGAGCAAACTCTGAACTGAGGGGAGCAAACACTGAGCTGACTGTGAGCCTGGGGGGAGTGAACACTGAGCTGATTGTGAGCTGAGGGGAGTAAACCCTGAGCTGATTGTGAGCTGAGGGAAGTAAACCCTGAGCTGATCGTGAGCTGAGGGAAGTAAACCCTGAGGTGATTGTGAGCTGAGGGGAGTAAACCCTGAGCTGATTGTGAGCTGAGGGGAGTAAACCCTGAGGTGATTGTGAGCTGAGGGGAGTAAACCCTGAGCTGATTTTGAGCTGAGGGGAGTAAACACTGAGCTGATTTTGAGCTGAGGGGAGTAAACACTGAGGTGATTGTGAGCTGAGGGGAGTAAACACTGAGCTGATTTTGAGCTGAGGGGAGTAAACACTGAGCTGATTGTGAGCTGAGGGGAGTAAACATTGAGCTGATTGTGAGCTGAGGGGAGTAAACACTGAGCTGATTGTGAGCTGAGGGGAGTAAACCCTGAGCTGATTGTGAGCTGAGGGGTGTAAACACTGAGCTGATTGTGAGCCTGGGGGGAGTGAACACTGAGCTGATTGTGAGCCTGGGGGGAGTGAACACAGAGCTGATTGTGAGCCTGGGGGGAGTGAACTCTGAGCTGAGTTTGAGCTGAGCAGAGTAAACACTGAGCTGATTGTGAGCTGAGGGGAGTAAACACTGAGCTGATTATGAGCTGAGGGGAGTAAACCCTGAGGTGATTGTGAGCTGAGGGGAGTAAACACTGAGCTGATTGTGAGCTGAGGGCAGTAAACACTGAGCTGATTGTGAGCTGAGGGGAGTAAACACTGAGCTGATTGTGAGCTGAGGGGAGTAAACTCTGAGGTGATTGTGAGCTGAGGGGAGTAAACACTGAGCTGATTGTGAGCTGAGGGGAGTAAACACTGAGCTGATTGTGAGCTGAGGGGAGTAAACACTGAGCTGATTGTGAGCCTGGGGGGAGTGAACACTGAGCTGATTGTGAGCCTGGGGGGAGTGAACACTGAGCTGATTGTGAGCCTGGGGGGAGTGAACACTGAGCTGATTGTGAGCCTGGGGGGAGTGAACACAGAGCTGATTGTGAGCCTGGGGGGAGTGAACTCTGAGCTGATTGTGAGCTGAGGGGTGTAAACTCTGAGCTGAGTTTGAGCTGAGCAGAGTAAACACTGAGCTGATTGTGAGCTGAGGGGAGTAAACTCTGAGGCGATTGTGAGCTGAGGGGAGTAAACACTGAGCTGATTGTGAGCTGAGGGGAGTAAACACTGAGCTGATTGTGAGCTGAGAGGAGTAAACTCTGAGGTGATTGTGAGCTGAGGGGAGTAAACACTGAGCTGATTGTGAGCTGAGGGGAGTAAACACTGAGCTGATTGTGAGCTGAGGGGAGTAAACTCTGAGCTGATTGTGAGCTGAGGGGTGTAAACTCTGAGCTGAGTTTGAGCTGAGGGGAGTAAACACTGAGCTGATTGTGAGCTGAGGGGAGTAAACTCTGAGGTGATTGTGAGCTGAGGGGAGTAAACACTGAGCTGATTGTGAGCTGAGGGGAGTAAACTCTGAGGTGATTGTGAGCTGAGGGGAGTAAATGTTAGTCGAGTAAAGCAATGGGAACATGCAGTGACACTAATGCTGAAAGAGTTAACTAGAATCCTAAAAATTCTTTTGAGGCTGGAAGTCAGTTGAAACACTGGCTACTGGGACATCTGCCTATGTAGGTGACTAATAAGGCACCTCACTAGGAATGGGAACACACCCAGTAAGCCAACTGCTTACTGTGTAATCCAGCTGTAAATTGCATTCATGAGTAGAATAGAATGGAATACTTTCTGCACTACCGGAGCAGATAACTTTGTGCTGTTTATGATCCAGACTGGTATTGTTTTTCACTGTTGGGGGTGTGTGGGGTGGGGAGTAGGGGTGGGCCGGTAAAAGGTAAATTGCTTAACACAGTCATAACAGGCCTGAAAACAATATTGCAAAGTTATGAAACGAAACAACTCCCTTCAGCCTGCTGTGAAATTACCTTCACGCCAGATGAGAAGTGCCTGAGAGTTAATGACTGGGCTTTGGCTGGAGCTGCTGGGCCTTTTCGCCTCTGCCTCTCCGTGACATTTCGCGAGTTAGGGGATTGTCACTTTGAGCAAGTGGGTGAACTTTTGAAGGGGTCCACTGCAGGGGGGACCATGGGGCTTGTGTCAGTGTGTGTGGTATGTGTCTGTGTTTGTTCTGCGTGTGCGATCGAGCAGGGAGGAGGCAACTCAACAGATCCATGTGCAGCAGAAAGCTTTCTGCCTGGGAGAATCAGTGGGGGGTCTGGGCTGAGCGTTTGATCCACTGAAGTCAGCTGAAGTCAGCTGATGTTTTGGGTGGGAAAAGGCTCGTGCCCAGTGATGATTCGCTCGACGGGGAGCCTGCGGATCCACAGTATTAGAAGCGAGAGGAAGCTACAGTGTGACACACTCCATTTCTGTCAAGACTCTTTACCAGTCCACTCCCTGTCCATGCTAATGACCATCTGTATCAGCTCCACGTCAGGAGGCTCACGCAGAAAATGTGTTACATCAGCACACTGGCATGAGTGACACGGCACTCCACAGGAATGCACGATATTGTATGCACGGTATTAGCTGTAATATGCAGATGCCAGTATGTAAATTAGTCTCTAAAATATTATTAAATACTTAACGTGCACTGGATGATCCGGGTAATCTAAAACAAATCAGCCGGTGTCTAATGTTTATGTAGCTGAACACCGCCAAATCCTCACAGAATGGTTCCAACATCTGTTTGAGAATTAAAAGCTGTTACTGAAACAAAGGAAAAACAAACACTTTATTAATACGCTTCAGTTTCAGGAGAATGTTGACCGTGTGCTGTATGAAGAGAATAGAGACTCTGTGGTTGCTATTCCAGGATCAGCACTGCAGAAATGTCACTATGTACATTCTGGAGGAGGGTAGGACACCACCCTCCATCCCCTTCGATTTAAGGACAGTGCTGTAAATGGGAATTACACTCTGAAACTGTAGGGGGAGCCCTGGAGCTAAAGTACCAAGTATTACCTAGTGTTCCTTCAGTAATAAAAGTATTAGTAAATAATTTGACACTTGGCTGTGGAAGTGCACCACGAGGGCCACTATTTTTTCACATCCTCACACACATTTACAGACTATAAATAGAATACAAAATGATAAGGTGATATCCACTACGCTGTCCGGACGCAGACACTGTCCAATCAGAACCTGAACCTGTATCTGATACACTATTAAGAGCTGTTTAATTTTAACAGAGTGTTTGTTTTAAATGGTGTGACTCGTCTAGTCATTACGGTTCAGGTTTAGTGCTCCAGGAAATTACGAGACTAATCGCATGCATTTCTGCATATCACACATGAGGCTACTCAGCCAATCAGATCTGCTGTGACTCCAATGAGTGACACAGAGGGCTCCAGAAAACGCTGTCCTGGGGCCAGTAAAAATAGTCCAAGGGACGTGATAAAAGCTCTTTCGGGACACATTCTGGACGACAGTGTTGTGTGAGTTACGACTACGTGTTTAAATTCTCATAACGCTCAACATGGATTTCTGTCCTCCAACATTAAGAGCCAATCAGCTTGCTGTTAACGGAAAAAATCCCACCCTCCAGCAATAAGGACCAATCAGATTGCTGGTGTCGCAGTCACACAGCTCCAGAACCTGGAGGTTGTGGGTTCGATTCCCGCTCTGGGTGACTGTCTGTGAGGAGTGTGGTGTGTTCTCCCTGTGTCTGCATGGGTTTCCTCTGGGTGACTGTCTGTGAGGAGTGGGTGTGTTCTCCCTGTGTCTGCATGGGTTTCCTCCGGGTGACTGTCTGTGAGGAGTGTGGTGTGTTCTCCCTGTGTCTGCATGGGTTTCCTCCGGGTGCTCCGGTTTTCTCCCACAGTCCAAAAAACACACGTTGGTAGGTGGATTAGTGACACAAAAGTGTCCGTAGGTGTGAATGTGTGTGTGTTGCCCTGTGAAGGACTGGCGCCCCCTCCAGGGTGTATTCCCACCTTGCGCCCAATGATTCCAGGTAGGCTCTGGACCCACCGCGACCCTGAACTGGATAAGCGCTTACAGATAATGAATGAATGATTTACATATTCATTTTTTCTTTCAAAATCAGAGTTTTATTTTGTAAATTTCACTTGAAATTAGAAAAGGACATTTTATTTAGAGGTTTTGTTATTTTGAATATTTTAAAATCTTGTTGAAATATACTGAAATGGCATTGAAAGTGTAATTTGATTTGAAATTCCGTTATTAACGACATAAAATGTTGCTATAACTATAAGGCTACTTCAATAAGCAGGATATGGCACTGATTACAATGCAACTTATACATTATACATTATGTTCCGGATCTTGGCTTGAGAACATATAGTGTCTAACTGCACTATGCTATCCATTCAAGTGCGTTGAAAAACATGGAACTATTCAACAAAACTTACGAGGTGGAAGCAATTGGAGATTTGAGCACAGTTGATGAATCAGTTTCAGTGTGTGAAATCAAGTCCCGCCTACCAGTGCCTCATTTACATGTCATTTACATGTAACATGCCCTACGAAGCATATAGATATTATAGAAATGAGCCAATGAAAAGATGAAATTCGGATGCCTAAGAACCAATGGCTGTGGGCATAAGCTGACTGCACCACCTACTGACCAACATTTATAGTGCTGAACTCGCAGTGAAATTTTAGAGCGCTCACTTTATGATCAGACTTCATCATAAGCAAGTTTGATGAATAAGGGCCAGTGGCTTTTTTAGGCCAGCAGGCTGACTGAATACCAGCCAGATCCTTCACTGACTAATTGTCACAGGCGTTATTTTAGTATTACACACACACACAGACAAAGAACACTCCCGTCTTTAATATGACTATATTAGGACGTGTGTGTGAGACCCTTAAAGAGAGGCCTGGGATTTGTGAGTCTCACACTACAAGCAATCTGACATTCAGCATGGGGCTGTTCAATGCAGGTGCAAATTTTGCCCTCAATATTCTCCTCCACATTTCCATATCAATAGCACAAGGTCACCAGGTCCCTCTGAAGAATTCTCCACTCTCTATTGTGGTTTCCTGCCCTTGTGTGTTAAGACACGGTCCAAAGCCCAAAGCGGAATATTACGGCCCACGGAAATTCAATGGATCAAGGCGAAAACCCGGGACATTATCATACGCTCTCTTTTCCCTATTGTGTTTTCCCTTTTATTTATGTTTTTTTTTTGCACAAAGCCAAGCTGAATCACAACACTTCCTTCCCAAAATTCACTGGACCCAAGCTCCTTCAGAGTCCAGCCATGATCGATAAAGCAGGAAGTAGACGCCTGAAGTCTTATACTAAAACTAAAATGTAATGCTGGAATACACTGTAACTGACTACGACTAATTGTTGACTAACTGTTATGTATTGTTCTGTATAAAAGGCAGTAATGGTCACAATGAAGCCAGACTATCAGGACTGAATCCTAATGGTTCTAATGGTATTTTTTCAGACGGACTGATGGAAGGTGGGTCCACAGCATTGTCGTAGGACAGTTCAGCACAAGGGGCAGTTAGAAACTCCAGGAAAACTCGCCTTCTATGAGGAGGAGGGGGTTCTAGATCCATTCGATGGTTTTCTAATGGGATCCGACTGGATTCTATGGAACACACTGTTCCTTTTAGCATGCAAAACCACCAGGTTGTAGTCCTAATGGTTTAATCCTAACAGTTCTAATGGTTCTGATTGTGTTTCTCAGCAGGGGCTGACGAAAGACAGCAGGAGGCAGTGAAATTCACAGCTACAGTTCAGCAGCCGAGGCAGTTAAAGAACTCCAGTAAACACTTGAACACTTAAACAGGTGGATTTTAGCTTCATTTGACACTTCCGATGAGATTCGGCCATGTCACATAGATCTAGTGGTTTTTAATGGTGACATTAAGGCGATTTCCATTAGGAAGGTCTTGACTCTACTGGTACTAATGAAGCTGATTGGATTAATTCAGCGAGGGGTTGATTGAACATAGACAGAATGGTTGTAATAGCTGCCATCCTAATGGTTCTAATGTTCACTCCCAATGGCTGTAATGGTCATTTTTGCAACGGGAGGGCTGGTGGGAGGCATGCAGAAACCAGTGCAATACACAGCAAGCACCATTTGTCTGATTACAGCCCTGCAGAACTAGCAGTTAGCAAACTCCAGGAATACTTGCCTTCTCGGAGCAGGTGGGTGTATATGAGCCAGAGCAGGAGCAGGCAGCAGAGAGAAGCGCCTCCCCCGGCGCAAAGAGCCCGCGTACCAGACTGCATCCTGCACCCCGTCCCGCGCCCTAACGCGGCCCCCACACACACGCAGCTGCTCCCATTCAGCCGTCCTTTGGGGGCCGGTAGAGGTAGATCCAGAGGAGCAGGAGGAGGGTGAATGAAGCGGTGGGTGGGGGGATGGAAGGGGGGGTCAGCAAAGACAGACCTGATGCGCTATCTGGGTCACTCTGTAGCTATATCCTTATTAAACATCACTTGTCAACCCCCCCCGGCCCCAACAACAGGAAAAAAAGAGGGGAAAAAAGAAGCCCCCCAGCTTCAGTGGAACGCAGAGCGCAGTCACGTTTTACAAAGACCTTCATTCACCACAGAAAGCGGAGGAGAAAAAAAACACAGTCCAAAAAAAAGAGTAAGGTAGTGGAAAAAAAAAAAAAGAACGTCAGATTTTGCAACGTTCACTGCAGCAATATCCCCCAGAGCTCCAGACTGGACGCAGCAGCAGTGGTCAGCAGTGGTCAGCTCCGTAACGCTCCAAAAAACAGAGAAGACTGGAGCTCGTCTCTGTTATTCCGCTGCCTCCAATAAGTGGCACTCCGTTCATCTCATATCGAAGAGGTTTGCCCTGTGGGGAAGGAGAGAGAGAGAGAGAGAGAGAGAGAGAGAGAGAGAGAGAGAGAGAGAGAGAGAGAGAGAGAGAGAGAGAGAGGGAGGGAGAGATATGGGGAATGTTGAGTAATAAGGAATGAAGCTGTGCGGTTGAGGGACATTTTCTTAATGCTTGGCTGCATTCAAAAACTGAAGCACCCACCCACTCATGTACACACGCGCACACATACACACACACACACACACACACACGTAACGCAGCCTATCAGCAATGTCTGTTTCTGACATTAACACAGCCGTTGGTGGCACTGAACACTAGCTTTTATAAATACATAAATAAAGCAAGCGCACCTTTTTTATGATGTCACAATCACACATGCCTTTAAAGAGCTCATAACCTGGAAAATCCAAGTTCAATATTTTAAGAAAATGTCAAAATCACATACATATATATACATATATATCAGTCACTATACAGACAATTCAGTAAGTGCTGCAGCTTGTTTGGAGTTTGAGTTTTTTGTGATGTCACAAAAACGATTATATATATATATACACACACACACACACACACTATAGGCTGAAAGATTGTTATAACCACCTCTTCAGCCTACAGAGCACACAAGGATCTATAAGTAGAGTTTCAGCCTTCATAGCTACACCGTGCAGCAAATCAGAGTCTGCTGTTGTATGCAAACATTGAAAAACCCTCATTTGTGATGACACAAATTTCAACTCATTTACATATATCCACATATTCAGCCTGTAGCATTTAAGCTCTGAAAAAACTAAATGAAATCATAAGGAGTGTTTGAACTCAGATTGAAAGAAGCACAATACAGGAAACCCACGCAGACATAGGGCGAAAACTCCTCACAGACAGTCACCGGAGCGGGGCTCCATATAGGATACGTGTCCTTTAATTAAGGATGCACAGGAGTAATGGCGTATAAGGGACGTCCAATGGCAAGCTATATATAGAAGCTGTTTTATATGGCACTGAGTAATATCTGGGTGACAATGCACAGCAGCACAACCAAACTGTGACTCTTTATTTAACCCATTCATGGCCGTGGGCAGGCATACACACACACACACACACAGTGAGAACAACACAAACACTCAGGTTGTTGGGCAGCCATCACAACACATTTGGTGTTTTGATGCCTAGCTCAAAGGCAACTCAGCTACGGATGTTGAGGGAGGAGACAGTGCTGTTCCTTCACTCCCCCTGCCCCCAAGATATCAAAACAGATACCCCAGGGAGCATTTGGGGTTTAGGTGCCTTGCTCAAGGACACCACAGGGGTGGATGTTGAGGGAGGAGACAGTGCTGTCCCCAAATCACTAATTAATAAATAAATAAATAAACAACTTTCAGTTGATTTTCAATAATAATATTCCATAAACGCAATTTGTGATCTCTTTTTTCACAATGTAAAGGTCCCTAAACGTTCCTGTATCCGATTCTAGACACATCCGATGCTTATCTAATGGGGTCTGACACTGTCCTACAGGAAACAAGTGGTAAGACCCCATTAAGGAAGCATCAAACGCATGTAGGATGCTGCTGGTTTAACAAGAGATGACCTGTGACTGATTGTAGATGCGTTTGATGGTTTCTAATGGGATCTAACCATGTCCTACAGAATCCAGAATCGAGAGCTCAATAAGTCGATTTGTTCCAGGACGCAGCAGCAGGTCTGAACAGATTAATCCTAATGGTTTGAATGCTGTTATTTTCCAGAAGGGCTGAGTGAGCTCATCAAACAGCAGCTCCTTTTCCAGCGAAGCAGCAGCGGCAGAGGCATTTCTCTTGCTCTTCTGATTTCTTTCGTTGAGCTCAGTGACTCTGCAGAGCAGCAACAGCACGCGCGATTCAGCACGAGCTCCGCACGCGCCACTTTCACGAAGCATCAACTTTTTTTTTTAACGCGTAAAGACGGCATTGCTTACCGAGAGCGCGAGGAAGCGGTTCCACCGGAGACCACCGTTAAAACATCCAGCCACTTCTGCGGGCTCTCTCTCTCTCTCTCTCTCTCTCTCTCTCTCAACGTCATCCGCTCGAACAGTGCTGTCCAGTCCCCTTTCCTCGCGCTAGACTCGAATTAAAGAAGGATTTCCACTAGTTCCCACCGTCTCTGCATAACCCCTATTTTCCAGACGTCATTCTGATGATGTTTTGAAGTGAAAACGCCTCATTTTAGAAAAACCCACCCACTCTCACTTTTCACTGTGCTCTGATAGGAACCTGGCACAATGTCCACAACACAGTCTCCACTTTCTGACCAAAAAAATAAAAAAGTTACAGACTGTACTCCATCTGTTCCTGTTCACCTGTTGCTCCGCATGCTCAGGACCCCGAATGGACCACCACCTCAGAGCAGATATGACACGGCTGGTGGATCATTCTCAGCTCTCAAGCGACACTGTTAGTGTGTGTTGTGCTTGAATGAGTGGATCAGACACAGCAGTGCTGCTGGAGTTTTTGAGGCCCTCAGTGTCACTGCTGGACCGAGAACAGTCCACCAACCAAAACCATGCAGCCGACAGCGTCCTGTGTCCACTGATGAAGGGCTAGAGGACGACAGACACACACTGTGCAGCGACATATGAGCTACACTTTCTGATTTTACATGTGGTCCAACGAGGTAGGCGTGTCTAACAGGGTAGACAGTGTGTCGACAGAGTGTTAATACAAACTCCAGCCTCAGTCAATCTATATCCTTTGGTTATGGGACGGACAGGTAGGTGTGTGTGTGTGTGGGAGGGGGGGGGGGTGTTTATTACACTCTAGAGCTCCATCAAGAGCTGGAAAAAGCTGTAGGACGCCTGCCTTTCAGCCTTAAACACAACACTCTGTGCTGTTTAATCACAGTTCATACCTTTGCACTGGAGGAATGATTAGTGCATTGCCTCAGTGTAACTCATTATTCATAGAGTAGCTGTAGGGCCTGAGAAACCTGACACACAATATATGGCCAAATGTGTGAAGCAAAGGGTATTAATACCCTTTGTCCTCCCTCTTTGCTGTTTTACAACACCTCTATTTTTCTGGGAAGTCTTTATAGGGTCTAGCAGAGCATTGCTGTGGAGATTTGGTTGCATTCAGCCACAATAGCATCAGTGAGGCCATGTACTGATGCTGGAAAATTAATGTAAAAGTGTTGAATGGGGCTCCACAGGGAGATAGAGGCGGTCATGGCTGCCCACTCCCAGGCTTGGCACTGGGCAGGGTGACTCTTAGGTGCATTCACAGCTGCATCACAACATCCCATTTCAGGTCATGCTTTTCCATGGAGAGTATACATCTGTCTGTGTCTACAGTGGAGTTAACTTTCATAAGAGGTTTCTTCAAACCTTCAGTTAACAACTTTAACATTCATTCATTCATTATCTGTAAGCGCTTATCCAGTTCAGGGTCGCGGTGGGTCCGGAGCCTACCTGGAATCACTGTGTGCAAGGCGAGAACACTTACACATCCACCCATACAACCACGCACAATTTTGAGTCACAAATCCACCTACCAACGTGTGTTTTTGGACCGTGGGAGGAAACCGGAGCACCCAGAGAAAACCCACACAGACACAGGGAGAACACACCACACTCCTCACAGACAGTCACCTGGAGGAAACCAACACAGACACAGGGAGAACACACCACACTCCTCACAGACAGTCACCTGGAGGAAACCCACACAGACACAGGAAGAGCACACCACACTCCTCACAGACAGTCACCCGGAGGAAACCCACGCAGACACAGGGAGAACACACCACACTCCTCACAGACAGTCACCCTGGAGCGACACCTACCTGCTGCACCACCATGTCACCCTTCAATGAGTTACATCCTTAATGTAATTATAGCAGGAAATGTAGCAGACAGACATGGCAAAGACTAAAGACTGTCTAATTCATTAAATCTTTTGTGTTTTGTTTTGTTTAACAAAATGATAATGTGCGTATGGAACTTCATTTCCGCGCTCATGTTCAGCATGTTGTGAAAACACTCTCAGGCTTCTCATTACGCCTCGTTAGTGGGACGAGATTTAATTGAGTGAAAAGCTAATGTACTTGATAACTGAGAGTTCCCTTTTATTGAAAATCGCTGCGAGTAGCACAGATGCAAAAAAGATCAAAGCAGATGGTTCTAACATATTTTTAAGCTTAGAACCAAATGAAAATTAAGCAGTGGACTTTGTTCTTCCATCGTTAAGGTCGTAAGTTCCCGTATGTAGGATTTCTGCAAAGATTGGTGCAACATCTGAAATTACAAATGGAAAACATAGGGCTTATCCACAGGTGGGCCTTAGTGGGCAACTGGACAGAGGCCCACCCACATTGGTCAAATCTGACTGACTTCTGGTTACGCCACTGACACACCCTGGGCAGGTTGCCAGTCCATCACAGGACATCACACAATCACATCTGTGGACAATTTCACACCAACAGCCAATTCTCCTACCAACCAGTTTTGAATTGTGGGAGGAAACCCATGCAGACACAGAGAGAACACATCAAAGTCCAACACATTTAGTGACCTCTGGTGAGGATCAATCCCAGGGTCCTGAGACCTTGGAGCAGTGTGGTAGCAACTTTATCTGTTGCTCAACCCGGCTGACCTTACACTTAAGTTGATAAACCATTATCAACATTGCCACTCAATTGCACATGCTTCCCCAGCCTTTGGAGGGTGTGGATGAGCACATGCTTCCTCTGAGACACATAAGGACAACCCACCACATCTTCCAAAACCTTCCATTACTGAACAGCATCAGACGGGAGGAGAAGGCAAACTGCATAGATCTATCACATCTGTCTCCATGAACAGAGAGGGCATCCTTCTTATCCACAGACCAGTTGTCTTTTAGGACACCCAGCCTAAACACAGAGGGAGTTAATAACCACTGGGTTTCTTAGAAGTCCCAATGTTGGATTACATCTACTGGTCTCTTCATCATAAAATAACAAGTCTAGTGTGTTCAATTATTTCAGAAGATGAAATCTTTAAAAAAAAAATGGAACTGCAAGACATCAAGGTTAATCGCTAGCAGAAAGTTGACAGATACATAGCTAGCGATGTGCAGACAGACCTGTGATGAGTAGGCGTCGAGGCTGTGAAAGCTAAGCTTGGGATGAAGCAGAAGGCGGTGAAGCGGAGCTGCGAGGGCAGGGCGCCGGCCATCTGTGCGGCCAATAAAGCCGCTGTTTGTGGAGCACGCGGTCAGATTTAGCGCCCTACTGATGCCACTCCATCTTCTAAATGACCGTCGTTAAAAACTCCCCGCTCGTACCGCATCATATCAATAATTCAGCTTCCACGACCTCTGCAAGCAGCCACTCAGCACTACCCAGCAGCCGGACGGGTGGTCTCTCCACTGTCAGGGGTCTGGGAAAAAAGATGGGGGCCCTGACAGACCTAATCATCGGGTCATAACGATAACTCAATCCCGCCGGACAGTGATGAGCCCTGTAAGTCAAGCGACAAGAGCTTAAAGTCAGTGTGAGAGGCTGAGGAAAGAGTGAGGAAGACCTTTGGTGTCCTCGACTGATGACCAAAACATTTGCGCCATAAATTCCCCTCTAGCCAAACATCCTTCATTTTAATGGCAGGAGAAACGGCAAGTTCATTCTTCAGGCTGGTGACCGGAGCGTTTTTTTGGGAAGAGTTGAGATCCCCATCTTCTCGCTCTTTCACCATACATCTGCCACCGTATCTACACCAGCCGTACACTCCCAGATGGGCAGGTCCTATTGATGACTTCTACAAAGTACACTGAACAAAACTTTGGGACTTCAGCTGCTTTATGGTGCACCAATGCTGCACAAAGATGTTCAAATGGCAGTGGGCAGATTTTAAAACCAATAGAACCTAAGGTCACCATGCCTAATGGCAAGTTTGACACCCTAGAACTGAATCCAAAACACTGAGGGTGGGCTGTAGAGGCTTTTATGATCCATTAATAATAATCCTACATTAGCAACTCGCCTCACTGCGTTTGTTGCTGAATGCAATTAAACCTTCGCAGCAATGTTTCAACATTAGTAGTAAAAAGCCACACTTTGGCATTGAGGACATTCATCCACTGTGTTAACATCCTCACAGCTCCAAATATTTTAGAAAAAATATATTAAAACTTTTCCTATGGAGTCCCCATTGCCAGTTTTTTTGGGATCTTGGGCTCACCCTCAATTAGAACATTCCTTCATTCATTCATTGACTGTAATCACTTATCCCGTTCAGGGTCTTGGTGGTTCCAGAGCCTACCCTGCACGGGGTGCTAGTCCATCGCTAGGCCATCACAAGGTGCCACACACTCGCACCTAGGAATACTTTTTAATAGCAAATCTATCTTGTTTTTGGACCAGAGGAAACCCATGCAGGCACAGGGAGAATACACCAAACTCTTCACAGACTGTTACCTGAGGCGGCCTGAACCCACCAGCCCAGGACACAGGAGCGGTTGCCACCATGCACCCCTCGATTGAAACAACAACCCACGCTGCCCCAATAATCCTTCACATCCCATAGTTTTATTTTGATTTAACCCCTATAAGAAGATCTTAATATTAACTAAATTTATAACTAAAAAGAAATGAATCGCTTTGGACTATTTCTATTAATGAGTTCATACTAGAACTTTCACACACTCTCAAGGACAGCTGATAATTTCATACGTGACTTTATATGCTTTGATATCTCAGTTATGGTATGTAAAGAATAAAACGCAGCATACTTAAGCTGCAAGACGACATGATCCCTAACATAAACAACAACAACAACAACAACAGTCGTCATCTCACTAAGCATTCAGATTACCTCTGAAGCGTAGGCCGGAAATCATTTCCACCATATGGTGCGTCCACCAAGCCCCTGCTGCATTTCCTCAAGAACTCCTCTGTGATTCGGACTGAACTGTGAATGGAAATAAAGAGGACGATTCATCATTAGTGAGAACATTCCAGCAATCAGCGGGAGGACGTTTTCCAGGTAGAGATTGCTATAACTATCTGCACCAAGTCTTGTATCTCCAAACAATGAAACAGGAAGTCATGTCACTCGAAGAATATGCAACAGGATTTAAGACTTCGATTAAAGTTGGTTTAGAAAATTTCTATTGCTTTCTTTTCCAAGAAATGAGAACTGTCAAAAACAGAGAGGTCCTGACCTGACAAAGGCGAATAATTACAGGTACAGCTTGTGCTTTTCTGTGAATGCTTTGAACTAGATGTTGGAACATTTCTATGAAGAACTATTGATTGTCCTACTGTTGAATGCAAGTAAAAACTAAATAATTGGTTCTGCTCACGTTGGTTGAACACACGTTGGTAGGTGGATTGACTACTCAAATGTGTCCATAGGTGTGTGTGTGTGTGTCACCCTGTGAAGGACTGGTGCCCCCTCCAGGTAGGATTCGGACCCACCGTGACCTGGAACTGGATGGAACACTATCATTGCAGAGAATGCAAATCCACTGCTCCACAGCCCAATGCTGGGGGATGCTATCTCTGTCTAATCGACATCTGGCATTGTTATGTTGACCTTATTCTCATGTGTAGGTACTCCATAGGATCCCATTGCATTTCACCCATTTCTATGGTGACCGTAAGCACAAGCTTTGACCTACAAGTCCCACAGCCTTCACAGAGTGTAAACAGAAGACACCATGAAACTCCTCCATGAAACATCAAGCAATTTACAATTAGATCTAACCAGCAATTTGGTTGTGATTAAGAGGCTTCAGAATTGGCCATCTGGGTTGCCCATTATAAATATGATAATACAGTGTGCATGCTTCTTTACTGCTTTTCATATGAAATGCCCTTCAACAGCGTTAAATAATGGGTTTCATCTGTGTGCGATGTTCATGCAACAGCTGTAACTCTTGGTTTCCCCAAAGTCTGCATCATTTTTTGGCGGCGGCGAAGTCAGATAGCGGAGATGAAGACGGGGCAGGAGCAATCAAACGCTCCTCTGGATTTATATCATGTCCAAATCATTGATACACCATTATTAGTCCCAGGCAGAGTTTGTTTAATGAGTGCACACACATTTCGGTTCCTATTCACTGAAGAATGCTTCACGTACCGCTACGCCAGATGGTCTCTCTTCTGTTTAATTGCCATTTTCTTTTTGATTGACATCGTGTTCTGCTCTCTCTGGGCTTCACTGGGCCTACAAATACTTTGGGAAAATTTCATTAAGGATAGAGCCCTGTGAAATGGAGTTAGGAATCATTTGTCATGTAAATAAATCTTCTTTTATTCTGCAATAACGTGTACAGCATACACGGAATATGTGTAAACTAAAGGCCAAGGGTGTTTACTTAATATGCATGTAGATATGTAGCTTTGATCTAATTGTATCTGTTTCTTAAACATCTTAAACATTTTTACTGCTTCTGTAACATCACATTAAGAGAGAGTGAATGCAATAGCAGAGTATATTCAAGTCCAAGGTCCCAATGTCCAGAACTTCAGGTCAAAAAAGTAAGGGAAAGCAGAAGATGGATACATGTGATCAGGTCATCTACAGGGGTTGGACAATGAAACTGAAACACCTGGTTTTAGACCACAATAATTTATTAGTGTGGTGTAGGGCCTCGTTTGCGGCCGATACAGCGTCAGTTCGTCTTGGGAATGACATATACAAGTCCTGCACAGTGGTCAGAGGGATTGTAAGCCATTCTTCTTGCAGGATAGTGGCCAGGTCTCTACGTGATGCTGGTGGAGGAAAACGTTTCCTGACTCGCTCCTCCAAAACACCCCAAAGTGGCTCAATAATATTTAGATCTGGTGACTGTGCAGGCCATGGGAGATGTTCAACTTCACTTTCATGTTCATCAAACCAATCTTTCACCAGTCTTGCTGTGTGTATTGGTGCGTTGTCGTCCTGATACACGGCACCGCCTTCAGGACACAGTGTTTGAACCATTGGATGCACATGGTCTTACTGGTGCAATGTGCAGTTAATGAAGATTGGCCACCAGGCTGCTCCAATTTAGCCATGAAACCTCCCACACTACAATGACAGGTGTTTCAGTTTCATTGTCTAACCCCTGTATATAGATCAACCTCTGCCTCCAGGAAATGCACTTCCACTGCTTCACAGCCCAAGAATGGGAGGCTTCGTCCCCCTCAGGTCGAAGCGAAGCACTGGGCATTGTGAACTTAGGCTCATGTATAACTGCTACATATCATCATTTTTGTTACATATTTTCTAAAGAGATTAAACAATCTAAATTGGTGTACATTAACACAGTGATTCAATGTATATTTTACTAAATATAGCACTCCACATAGTCAGAACATTTTATGTTTTGCTTTATAATAATTAGCAGTTAATTTCACAATGTGAGTTGTCACCCACTGGAGGCACTGTTTCCCTAAATATTCTCAAACTCCCTTTTACGTACCTGAAGAAGAGCTACAAACCCAGAGCTGTTATCTGTTAGTGACAGCAGTACCCAAGCACAAAACCTGCCTTTTCTAAACTCTGAGGTTTTACAGTAAACCTTATGATTAAATTAACCCAGTAAACAATTAGCCATTGATTCAACGTTGAAATAACGTAAAGACTACCGTCGAATCAACGTTCTCTTAAGGTTGAAAATGAAAGTTGAAAAGACGTCCAAACAGACATTGAAAAGATGACTATTAGACGGATTTTGGACGTCCATTGATGTTATTAATTGGTCACCACTTAACTAACTTATTAAGATGGATTTTGGACGTCCATTGACGTTTAAAATATGTCCTTGACGGACAGACTACTTTTAGGCCTATTTTGAACGTCCAGGGACGTTCCTTGTTTACTGGGAAGGATCATGTTGAAGTATACGCTTAGGTTTAAGTGCTGGGTTGCCAGATATGAACATTCACTAATAGAAATTGTACACATTTTTACATGTGCCAATTATATTCCGTATACGTATAATTCATTTTTAAATTTCATTTTATATAAGTATGCTGCAAGCAACTCAGACAACAGGAAATAGTTTTAGACTGAAACATCTCTTGCATTTTCCCGCAGGCGGTAGGTGTGCGTCTCGTTATGGCTTAAACACACTGCTTAAGCCACAGCAGTTCATTTGAAACACTCACTCAGCTCGGATTTGTCTCGCTCTCAGAGATGAATCCGAGTTCCTAGCTTGAATTGATGACATTTGTCAGGCAGGGGCCAATGTGCGTTGATACTGGGTTACAGTAGCGTTTTTAAGGTGGCATCATGAGGATTTTGAGGGCCAGGAAGGGGGTAATCATTTCTTGTCTTATCTCGCGCCTGTTAATGACAGTGTTTGTCAAAACAGTAAAATTGCTTTCTGTCGAGGGCTCCTTTCAGTGGAAATTAACTCTCTTTTTTTCCTCTTTTTTTTTTCTTCAGAGGCGGGAGCCAGAGGAAACACATACATCATACACTGTGTATTGTCTTATTCTCATTCGGCTGCTAATGGAGTCATCTCCTTTCCCTTCTGTGCTATCTGCCTGAGCCGTATGCTTGAAGAATGCGGTTTGATTTGCATTGTTTAATGTCTTTTTTCCCCTCTCTAACTCTCTCTCCTTCTCTCTCTTCCTCATCGCACTCTCAGTGATTAGTGAAAGTACTTTGTGGACAATAGTCATCCTATCATTAATCTTGCTGAACTGGTTATTGAGGGAAAAGAGGAGGCTGAATAATGTGATTTATCTAAAAAGCAGCTAATTAAAGATCCATCGGCCGGGGGAAAATGAGAAGCTCCTTCCAGGTGAAAAGAAATACTTAATGATGCTATGCAAAGCAGGCCCGGAAATTCTGAGCTGGAGGAGGAATCAGAGAACATGCAAATATACACACTACACTCATCAGACTGGTAATGTATTAACAGCTTTAGATATGCATCGTCAAGGGGCTGAAGAAGTGAAGCAGTAAGCTGTGAGTAAAAGTGTAACGTGAGAATCGTTCTGACACAACTGCATATTAAGGATGCCGTAAAAAGCGGAAAAAATATTAGATTTCAGTAATATAGAATATTTGCATACACACAGGACCACCACAGAGCAGGTATGATTTGGGGGGGGGGGGGTGGGGGGTGGGGGGTGTATCGTTTGCAGCACTGCAGTGGCACTGACGACTGTGTGTTGCAGTGATGCTGGAGTTTTTAAAGCCCTGAGTCTCAGTGCTGAACTAAGAATATTTGAACAACCTAAAATATCCAGGCAACAGTATCCTGTGGGCGGCGTCCTGTGTCCAATGATGAAGGAGTAGAGGACGACCAACACAAAATGGACAAAACCAATGGTGGACCAATGAGGTATGTGTGTTTAAGAGAGTGGACAGCGAATGGAGAGGGCATTCTGAGAATAAAATCTGAATAATTCTGAGAAAAATGTCAGAATAGTTCAGAGAATAAAGCCTGAATGTTTCGCCACACGTACGATGAGGTTGACACCACCCTTTTGCGGTTTCTGATTTTATTCTCTGAAATATTCTGACTTTTTTTTCTCAGAATTCTAATTTTATTCTCAGAATATTATTATTATTTTGTTTTCAGTGCCATGGCCCTTAAAGTCGGTTGTACTCTGAAGCCCCAGTATGACTCAGATTTATCTGTAACAGTGTGATAGTGTTGACGTGCTTCTGGGAGCAGCTTGTTTTTAGCTGTTAGACATGATTTAAACCACCAGCATTTCCAGCGGTCCCAGCGCAGCCGAATATGATTGATGATATTTTACTGCAGCGCAAGGGCAAACGCAGCTGAAGGAGCAGCTCCGTCAGAACAGAGGGGTCAAAAGGTCAGACGCTTTGCTGAGGCCTGGGTCAGGGTGCATTAAAGCTGGGGAATATCTCACCGTTAGCTGGATTACTTAAGCTCAAACCTGATTTATAACAGAAGACCTATGGGACCTTCTAATTGGACGTATTTGGCTTTGGTCAAGAAATATTGTGACGTGAAATCTCCCTCCATCAGAGGAATTTGTGGTGGGTTTATTTGGAACAGAACGGCCCATTGCTCCGGGGATAACATGAGAATCAAACAGTTTGGACAGTTGTGGACACCTGATTATTTCTTTGAGATGAAGGGTATTAAGGGGCAGTCTGTCTCCACTTTGCTGCAGTAACAGTATCTTCTCTTCTATGGTAGTTCACACAGAAATTGATATATTTCTTTGAGGATTTCAAGGTCAGGATACTGATGTTGGATGACTCTGGATCACAAATAGCACTCCAACTATGAAACTAAGGATTGGATAGTGCTTGGTTGCTCAAGAAAACACAGCTCCATTCCTTCACAGCCCAAAGCTGAGACATTTTGATATCAGAATCATGTACAGCTGCTTCAGAATATGCCACAATGTCCAAAATAGTGCAATATTTGTTCTTGTTAGAGCAGGAAAAAATCATTTATTAGAAGCCAGAAAGTGTAGTTTTCTAAGCTAGTTACCATCTAAAGCCACACCACCAGAACACATGACCATGCACACTGCCTTACTACAGCTGGAGGAGTCTCTGAGTGCAGTGCACTGTATTCGGCCTGCGTGTTAAGAACATTTTATATTGTACGTGAAAAAAAAAAAATGCCAAAACTAAATAAACAAAACAAAAAGAACTGAACCCTAACCCACAAAAAAGCCACTGACACTTATTTTGTGCTTTGCCTAAATCAGAAAACCCAGGATAAAACAATTCCAGAGACTTGAGAATAGCCCTGTCTCCTCAGCTGTGTCTCTCCAATCACAGCGTTGGACACAGTTTTATGTGAGGGAACGAAGAGGAAGTTACATGGAAAAAAACAAACAAACAAACAAAAAATCTCTCCTCACCCCTGGGTTCTCGCGCTGAACTGAGCTGTGGCTCTTTCTCATTTAAAGGAACAGACGCTGAATGTGGCCATTCTGAACAGGGCTGTTTAGACAGGGGGGAAAATGCTGCTGTGGTGTTGCATCCTTGTGGTATTTTGACAAAAGCACACCACAGACTTTCCATTAAGACCCCAGAGCTGTGTTCACTTGTGGAAAACAAGGTAGAATTTATACCCTTTAATGAAACAAATGTACATAACTATAAGTCTTAGAGCTACTTTAAGTGTCAGACACAGATTAGGCCCGGGCTGTAGTTTTCTATAAAGCAGTCGAGTGAAAACAATAGGAAATATCTCTCGCCTTCAAAGAGATATATATTTAAATGCTAATACACCTAGTTCTGTTACAAGACACTGTCCAAATGCTCCCTGAAATCTAAAATTCCATCAGACTTTAATAACACACACACACACACACAATTGTTTGTACAAGTCAGCAGGGAGAATAAAATGGAGGAAAAAACAATCAGATGGAATTATCCCAACAGGCAGTGGACTTGTGATTATTTCTCCAGTGGTCTCCGATACTAATATGACCAATAATAAGGGCGCACTGCCAATTTGCTCTCATTTGCATAACGCTGATGGGCTGCTTTTAGTTTAATTTCTTATCAGTGATATTAGCGCTGCGGTCAAACTATTCCTATAGGAGATGGAGGTCATAGCTTGGATTTGTTTTGTGTAGACGCCATCCATACATCAAGATATAACTGTCCATTCAAGCCATTACCTGCCGCATTATTATTATAATAATTATAAATTATCCAAGTGCAACCCACTTTCTCGTGTCTCTCTCATGTCCAGCCACTGACTGGATCCTGGGTTTCAAAGATGATCCATCTTTGTTATTTAAGATCTGAGAGTGTCCCGTATAAAGTTAGAATTAGGATCACTTTAGCACACAGAGGAATTTGTTCTCCGCATTTAACCCAATCCGTGTAGTGAAACACAAATTTACACACACACTAGTGAACACTAGGGGGCAATGAGCACACATGCATGCGGTGGGCAGCTCTAACTGGCAACTTTCCGGTTACAAGCCCAGTTCTTTAACCACCAGGCAATGGCTGCCCCCGGTGGTTAACTGTAGGACACTCTTAAAACTAAGTTAAACTAATTTAAAACAGAGATTATGTCATGGATTTTCACAAAAGAGTAAACCAGCCATTTTGAAGTCGGCCATTTTGGATCCAGCTTTTGTTTTTTCAATAGGAAGAGGGTCATGTGACACATCAAACTTATTGGGAATTCCACAAGAAAAACAATGGTTTTAACGTAATATTATTCTTTCATGAGTTATTTATAAGTTTTTCTTTGTTTACACCCATTGACATTTTGCAGAGGTTAACACGTGAGGAGCGGATAGAAATTGTGTTGATGTCTGGTGAATGCAGTAACCGGGTCATTGCAGCAGGTTTCAATGCAAGACACCCTATGAGACCACCCATCTCCCATGCTACAGTTAGCAAACTGCTTGCCAAGTTTCATGAAACCGGTTCAGTTCGGCAAAATTGCTGAATTCAAAATGGCCGCCATGGTCACCACCATCTTGAAAAGTTTCCCCCCTCCCATATACTAATGTGCCACAAACAGAAAGTTAGTATCGCCAACCATTCCCATTTTATTAAGGTGTATACATATAAATGGCCCACCCTGTATTATATGCCCATGTTGTGAACTCTGTACCAAGCTGGAGTTCTGCCGGTTGTGTAAATAAAAAGCATGCTCGCGTATGATCGACACTAATTATTATGTACTACAACAGTTGGTCTGTTGTTGCATCATGATGTATTTTCCAAACTGATTTTACCTCGTCTCGTCTTCCACTGCAGCGATGTTCCTCAAAGAAATTTCATCAATGTAAATGTACAAAACAGACTTGTGACTTTCCCACAAACAACAAACAATCCTTCCACGTGGGTGAATATAAACACTCAAACACAATAGTTTGAGGGAGAGGGGTGGGGAAGTGGGGGGATAAGTGCGATGGTGGAGGGGCAGGCAGCTGGAACCTCTTGTTTACTCTTGTTTACTCCTGTTTACTTGGCTTGTTGCTGGAAGAGGCCTGAGGCCCTGCACTTTTCCTCTGCTCCGCTCTTTTCCACAGTAATAAGAAATGTACGCCGCAGGCTAAGACCACTCACCTCGCCGGCCCACCACGCTACAGCAGAACCTTCCTGGAACAGAGGACATTTTGAGGGGAAACCCAAGGAACCGTAACACACACACACACTCCTCCTGCAAAAAATACACCCTCACAATATGATGCAATGTAATGGAAACTGTGACCAGATGATTGCTAAAAAGACCATTGAGCCTTAGTCTCTCTCCTTCTTTATATTTCCTTTCCTGGCTCCACACTCTCCCTGCTTTACTCTTCCCGTTTTCTTTCTTTCTTTCTTTTTTCATCAGTCTCTCTCTCTATCCTGGGTGTATATACAGTATATTCACCTCTCTCTCGTTCCCCATCTCTGTGTTTCTATAGTAACAAAACAAGTTGATCCATCAAAGCTCCATTCATCATACATGCTCCTGAGCCTAGGGGCCAGCGGCGTGGGGCTAATTTTTGCACACTGTGATACTGTGGAACCGAAAATGTTGATAAACTCCATGAAATGCCCAAAACGAAGCGGGGCGCTTGTAAGGAGAATCCACCACAAGCTGCCTCTAACCACCTCCGAACCAGATTCCAAGAGGAAACACAGTGCAAACAGCTGAGGAAAACAGGTCAGGAGCAGAAAAGCTGAATGCAAATCTAGTGCCATTCTATGGTGTGTTGTACAGTGTCTCTTTCAGAACCACGGCTCTTTAAAGTTCTGTCCACAGACAGAGGAGAAGGCACGCTGTATCTCCAGAAATCAAGGTTATCAACAGGTAGCTTGTCTGTTTTTGCCGCAGTGACAGATTCTTCCATGTTTAAATGGCTTTATGATTTGACGGCATTCAGCTAGAGATGAGAAAATGAGGTCAGGTGCTGAGTTAATGGAAGCTCATTCCAAACGTTCTGGATGGTGTTTGATCATTCCAGAGAATGCAGCTGCACTGCACCAGAGCCCAGCGCTGGAGGCTGTACACCCTGTAGTCAGCACTTGGCATTGTGGTTTATAAGTTTAAGTCATGCATCCTGTTTAGTGTCCATAATTGGTGCATCTTAAAGTCATTTGAAGCACACTGTTTATGAAGGTTGTCTACAAACTTTCGGGCATAAAGCTGGAGAAAAAGCGCTGTCAATTTGCATGATTCAAGCGTTCCGGTCCACTGTCCATGAATAAAATATATTACATCGACACAATTGCTGTTTTTCACTTTAATTCCACTGACGGGAATTGTGTTGATGTAACACATTTTATTCATGTGCGAACTTTTGGACCTTGCAAATTTAAAGCAGAATTTTCCCCAGTGCTTCTGTTCCCTTCTTGCTATGTTCTGGTCGCTGCTTGATGCAGAATGTGAATCAAATGTATATGTAATGTATCATTATACTGTATCTGCCTATACACTGTTCAGAAATATGTAAGTACAGTGTAAATGTCTCTTTAAAGGTAAGTTCAATTGTGTACCTTGAGCATCCATTACATTGTCTTCTCCAGAAGGAAGGTTGAATGTCTGTACGTTTTCATAACAGAACTGTTTAAACATTCATTCATTCATTCATTATCTGTAACCCTTATCCAGTTCAGGGTCGCGGTGGGTCCAGAGCCTACCTGGAATCATTGGGCGCAAGGCGGGAATACACCCTGGAGGGGGCGCCAGTCTTCCTCACAGACAGTCACCCAGAGGAAACTCATGCGGACACAGGGAGAACACACCACACTCCTCACAGACAGTCACCCAGAGGAAACCCACGCGGACACAGGGAGAACACACCACACTCCTCACAGTCACCCAGAGGAAACCCACGCGGACACAGGGAGAACACCACACTCCTCACAGACAGTCACCCGGAGGAAACCCATGCAGACACAGGGAGAACACACCACACTCCTCACAGACAGTCACTCGGAGGAAACCCACGCGAACACAGGGAGAACACATCACACTCCTCACAGACAGTCACCCGGAAGAAACCCAAGCAGACACAGGAAGAACACACCATCTTCTCACAGACAGTCACCCAGAGGAAACCCACGCGGACACAAGGAGAACACACCAAACTCCCTACAGACAGTCACCCAGAGGAAACCCACGCAGACACAGGGAGAACACACCACACTCCTCACAGACAGTCACCCAGAGAAAACCCATGCAGACACAGGGAGAACACACCATCTTCTCACAGACAGTCACCCGGAAGAAACCCAAGCAGACACAGGAAGAACACACCATCTTCTCACAGACAGTCACCCAGAGGAAACCCATGCGGACACAGGGAGAACACACCACACTCCTCACAGACAGTCACCCGGAGGAATCCCACGCAGACACAGGGAGAACACACCAAATTCCTCGCAGACAGTCACTCGGGGGAAACCCACGCAGACACAGGGAGAACACACCAACTCCTCACAGACAGTCACCCGGAGGAATCCCACGCAGACACAGGGAGAACACACCAAATTCCTCGCAGACAGTCACTCGGGGGAAACCCACGCGGACACAGGGAGAACACACCACACTCCTCACAGACAGTCACTCGGAGGAAACCCACACGGACACAGGGAGAACACACCACACTCCTCACAGACAGTCACTCAGAGGAAACCCACGCGGACACAGGGAGAACACACCACACTCCTCACAGACAGTCACTCAGAGGAAACCCACGCGGACACAGGGAGAACACACCACACTCCTCACAGACAGTCACCCGGAGGAAACCCATGCAGACACAGGGAGAACACACCACACTCCCCACAGACAGTCACCCGGAGGAAACCCATGCAGACACAGGGAGAACACACCACACTCCCCACAGACAGTCACCCGGAGCGGGAATCGAACCCACAACCTCCAGGTCCCTGGAGCTGTGTGACCTTTTGCGCCACCGTGCCGCCTACTGTTTAAACAGAAAACACAAAATCTGGATTTGACTTTTGTCTGAAGTTCAAAACCTACAAATGTAACTTGCAAATAAATTACAATTAGGTTCCCACCTTAAAGGTACTAAGACGTAACAAAGAGGGTCCTACCATAGTGACTGTTAGTGACTGATAGTGCCTGTGCAAATAAATTGTACATTAATATAACAACAGTAGAGCAACCACAGTGCTCCAGCTTCCTCCTGCAGTCCCAACACACATACCGGGGAGTGGATGTGATGTGCAAAACTGTGAGAGTGACTGGGTGAGTGTGTGGAATTGTCCACAGGTGTGTGTGTGAATGTGTGAGTATGTGATGGCATAAGTGGATAACAAGAAAAGGGTGTTAGATTCCTGTGGAGCTGCTGCTGCTTCATGTTCAGCCCCTTTCTGTCAGGCTTTTGCAGACTCCAGCGCTTCTCCATCTTTGCAGAGTCTTGTGTTTCCCTGCTCCTGACTCAGCTCAGGAAGGGCTTGATAATGAAGGCACGTGTGAGAGCTGCATAAACACACACAAATGTGCAGAACACAGAGCCCGGGGGACACACAACTAACCAACAACAGCACAAAACCCCACCCTCTAACACAGTCAACATCTAACGGAGAAAGCTCCAACACATTTCACAGTACCAGCTACAAGAATGTAGAATGTACAGACTAATTTGGGGATCTGGAACCAACCAACCCCCACACTGTGAAACAAGACCTCTCAGTCAGTTTTTAAGGGCAGCATGAATCTGAAAACCCGGGATAAAATGAGTCGTTCTGATTTCGTACTGCATCTTACGTAGAGTGCAGACTTTAGGATTGTCCCCGCCTCCTCCCCTGATTCTCTCCAATCACAGCGCTGGTGTGAGAGCACAAAGATGAGGTTAAATGGTATAATTATGGTGAAAAATGAGTACGAAGAGGAAAAATAATCAAGCAACAACGGCTAAAACCCAGAGCTTCTGCTCCTCTCTCTTGCTCTGAACTGAGCTGTGGTTCATCATCGTTTAAAACAACAGGCGCTGAAGCCGGTCACGCTGACCGGTGTTGTTTAGACAAGGTTAGAACAGTGTTGCTGTGTTTGAGCCTTGTGGCATTTTGACCAAAGCATGTCACAGATATCCCATTAAGACCTCAGAGCTATGAAAAAGTGGTAGAACATGGTCAATGCATTTCATGACAATTATAAAACACTGTGTGTACAGGTGAATGTCTCAGCAATGACTACACTTTAAATATTCAGACCTATAAGGACGGCTAGCTCAGGCCCACTTTTGATTGACCTTATTAAAAAGAACAGTTTGACTTGCTCATAAAGTGCCGGAGATGAGTTGTAGCAGACGAGAAGCTATCGAGCCTGAATCACAACAGCATCAACGACAACAGCAGGAGAATCATCAAGTGAAATGCAGCTGTCACATCAGTTCAGGCTGATTTTAATTCGAAAGGTTAACGCAAACATGACAGGTGAGAAGAGAACACAGTGTTTCAACTAATAGCTGGATTGCGGCGGTGTACACTTACAGCGAGATAAAACAGGCGGAATTACAGAGGAGATGGAGAGGCTTGTAATGAGATGTTCAATTACCTGAGCAGCCGAGCGTCACATCAGAAATTAAAAGAGAGGTTTTTTTTTTTAACTCAACTTCAGCTCCCATCTCTTTAATCTCCCACGTTTAATAGAAATGAGCAGTTTTGTGCTTGATCCAATAGCAGATGGTTCTTGTTCGACTGCAGAGAAGACCCGAAAAGATTAAATGTACCAGACAAAGCAAAACTGCGATGAGCTTCTGTGTTTCCAATCACTGTTTGGAATGTTATGCAATAGTTGGGTAGTGCCAGCAATGCACTGAAAGCCAATGTTCTGTTCCCTCCTTACAGAGCGGATGAATACCAATCCAACTTATGGCACTGCAGGACCTACTCAACTTTAAAATGACACAGCATTTATAGATGGTTTCATAAAATATCCTATATATTTCATTTTGGTGCCTCTTTCTGGAAAGTGGGTCTAATTTAATTACACATAACACATGTAATGGCAATGTAACTAATCACAATGCACTATATTGTTACGTGTAAATGAAGTTTACTTCTGTAATCTATCTATCACTGTTATTTTACATAATAATGTGTCACTAAACAGTTATTATGAGTGGCACGGTGGCGCAGCAGGTAGGTGTCGCAGTCACACAGCTCCAGGGGCCTGGAGGTTGTGGGTTCGGTTCCGGGTGACTGTCTGTGAGGAGTGTGGTGTGTTCTCCCTGTGTCTGCGTGGGTTTCCTCCGGGTGAATGTCTGTGAGGAGTGTGGTGTGTTCTCCCTGTGGGTTTCTCTCCGGGTGACTGTCTGTGAGGAGTGTGGTGTGTTCTCTCTGTGTCTGTGTGGGTTTCCTCCGGGTGACTGTCTGTGAGGAGTGTGGTGTGTTCTCTCTGTGTCTGTGTGGGTTTCCTTCGGGTGAATGTCTGTGAGGAGTGTGGTGTGTTCTCCCTGTGTCTGTGTGGGTTTCCTTCGGGTGAATGTCTGTGAGGAGTGTGGTGTGTTCTCCCTGTGGGTTTCTCTCCGGGTGACTGTCTGTGAGGAGTGTGGTGTGTTCTCTCTGTGTCTGTGTGGGTTTCCTTCGGGTGAATGTCTGTGAGGAGTGTGGTGTGTTCTCCCTGTGTCTGTGTGGGTTTCCTTCGGGTGAATGTCTGTGAGGAGTGTGGTGTGTTCTCCCTGTGGGTTTCTCTCCGGGTGACTGTCTGTGAGGAGTGTGGTGTGTTCTCTCTGTGTCTGTGTGGGTTTCCTCCGGGTGACTGTCTGGGAGGAGTGTGGTGTGTTCTCCCTGTGTCTGTGTGGGTTTCCTCCGGGTGACTGTCTGTGAGGAGTGTGGTGTGTTCTCCCTGTGTCCTCGTGGGTTTCCTCCGGAAACACACATTTACACACACACTAATGAACACTAGGGGGCAGTTCGACGCCCTGGGAGCAGTTGGAGGTTAGGTGCATTAGATGCCCACTTCAGTAATGACCTGTCGGCAACCTTCCTGTTCAGTTCCCTAACCACCAGGCCACGTCAGGGCCCTTCAAGTGGGAATCTGAAAAAAAATAAGCTGTGAAATGGGCAGCACTTTCCAGATTTTCACTTTCATTTAATTGCAAAAATGGCAAGGATCAAAAAAGGTTTAATTTGTATTAAGTGAGTTAGTTATTGCTAAGTGATTGAAAAGGGCAGATTTATTAAAAATATCTTTAATGAAGGAGGTGTGCCCAAACTTTTGCACACTACCCACACATGCCCAGTCTCCTTTATACTTAGGATCATCCATCCACTGCGGAACTGAGACTGGACTGAGCTCACCGAGGTAATCAGCGCTGGTCAGTTCTTCACTCTTTATCTAAGAAAAGTCTTTTCAAGGCTGGAATCACTTTTACAAATATGACACGCTATTCACAAGTTTTCTATCTCTCTCACACACACACACACACACACACTTTCTCTCTGTATCTGTAGTCCTATTATCAGAGAGCCACTCACGGTGCCAGTGCCATATTTCATCCAAACATTGGAGATCAGAGGGTCTCCCTCACCTCCTCCTCTCCCTCCTCCTCCACTCCTCTCCTCTCCTCCCATTCTTCCCTTTCTAAGCGCTTCGCCCCGACACAGAGAGACTTCTCGTATCCTTTTTATATTCATATTCCTGCAAAAACCAAACAGACGTATTGCATCATTCACATTGGATCCTCTAATATATTCCTCAACCCACAGGGTCCTAACTATCCAAAGTTTACCACTTCTTCTGACAATTATTTAAAGAATCATATTCATATTCTACCACTTTTCCAAAAGTGAACACAGTTGTGGGTCTTAATGAAACATCTGGGACACCCCTTGGTCAAAACACCACAAGGATCAAACACCACAGGGCTGTCCAAACAGCCCTATTCAGATCGGCATGTTTCATTGACTGTTGAGGATGAGTGTGATGTGCGTAAACCAAACACAAGGCACCCAGCAGTGAGGCGCAAGGAGCAAAAACGCTGGCTTTTTAGTCACTTTCGCTTGGTTCTCTTTCTTGTCCTCGTTTTCTCCCGATTTAATCAGTGCTCGTTTCTCCCCACGCACTGTGTTTGTTATGCTCTGTTTAACCTCTTCTTTGTGCTCTCACACAAAGCGCTGTGATTAGAGAGACTCAGACGAGCAGGCTGGACAACCCTGAAGTGCCTGTTATCTACGTAAGCAGCATAAAATCAGAATGACTCACTATACTCCATGTTTTTTTTGTCTTAGGCATATCACAAAAAACTGACTGGGTTATTTTATTTCTGTGTGTGTGGATAGGAGCTCCATAGCCTCAGCTAATGCACTCAAAAATAATACTGTAGTCTAAAATCAGATATCTCGGGTTCTGAAATGCGACTGAGATGTCTTCTAATTCACTGTATAATATATGTATGTGTTTGTGTTAGTAGGCCCTGCTTTTACTTTGTATGCCTAGATATATAAATATAAATGCATAAAACAAAACTGTGAGTAGAGTGGGACACTCTGGAGCAGCTGTACATGAGCATACATACAGGGGTTGGACAATGAAAGTGAAACACCTGGTTATAGACCACAATAATTTATTAGTGTAGTGTAGGGCCTCCTTTTGCGGCCGATACAGCGTCAGTTCGTCTTGGGAATGACGTATACAAGTCCTGCACAGTGGTCAGAGGGATTGTAAGCCATTCTTCTTGCAGGATAGTGGCCAGGTCACTACGTGATGCTGGTGGAGGAAAACGTTTCCTGACTCGCTCCTCCACAACACCCCAAAGTGGCTCAATAATATTTAGATCTGGTGACTGTGCAGGCCATGGGAGATGTTCAACTTCACTTTCATGTTCATCAAACCAATCTTTCACCAGTCTTGCTGTGTGTATTGGTGCATTGTCGTCCTGATACACGGCACCGCCTTCAGGACACAATGTTTGAACCATTGGATGCACATGGTCGTCCAGAAAGGTTCGGTAGTCCTTGGCAGTGACACGCCCATCTAGCAAAAGTACTGGGCCAAAGGAATGCCATGATACGGCCGCCCAAACCATCACTGATCCACCCCCATGCTTCACTCTGGGCATGCTACAGTCTGGGTGGTATGCTTCTTTGGGGCTTCTCCACACCGTAACTCTCCCGGATGTGGGGAAAACAGTAAAGGTGGACTCATCAGAGAATAATACATGTTTCACATTGTCCACAGCCCAAGATTTGCACTCCTCACACCATTGAAACCAATGTTTGGCATTGGCATGAGTGACTAAAGGTTTGGCTATAGCAGCCCGGCCTTGTATATTGACCCTGTGGAGCTCCCGACGGACAGTTCTGGTGGAAACAGGAGAGTTGAGGTGCACATTTTATTCTGCCGTGATTTGGGCAGCCGTGGTTTTATGTTCTTTGGATACAATCCGAGTTAGCACCCGAACATCCCTCTCAGACAGCGTCCTCTTGTGTCCACAGTGAATCCTGTTGGATGTGTTTTGTCCTTCTTGGTGGTACGCTGACATTACCCTGGATACCGTGGCTCTTGATACATCACAAAGACTTGCTGTCTGTGCAAGACGTGCACCAACAATTTGTCCTCTTTTGAACTCTGGTATGTCACCCATAATGGTGTGCATTGCAATATTTTGAGCAAAACTCTGCTCTTACCCTCTGCTAATTGAACCTTCACACTCTGCACTTACTGGTGCAATGGGCAATTAATGAAGATTGGCCACCATATATGGCCCCTGTACATATATATATAATGCCAAGCACCAGCTAGAGGGGGTATGAAGCCCATCTGGAGCAGATGTTATGCCTGGTCCACACAACAGGAAAATTGGGCAAATTCTGAGACCGATTTTCCCCTCCTGACAATCGCAAAATGTCTCCCAATTTCAGGGTGATTGTAAATGATGATCCCAGATGATCCTGTAGAGTGGCAAGTCCACAGTCGAATCCCCTCTGTTCCTATGTTCAGTATTTCCGATGTGGGGTGGACCCCGGCTCTCAGGTGTGAAAGCGGATGTGAACGTCAGGACTGAAAGATCATAAACCAATGAGAGGCGAGCGTGGGTTGTGTCTTCAGCACCATCTGCTGTGTTTGTTTACATCTTGCCTGTTGTCCTGATGTAGCAGTTCCTGAGGAACTCCTGTGAGGTTTTCAAGACCAAAGCTGTGTGTCAGGAGTGAACAATGTGAAAGTGGGGGATGTGTCTTTCAGGGCGAATCGTGTAGTTTGGGGACATTGAGGACTGACAACGATCAAGCACTGAAAAATGTGTGAAAAATGTCATTATGTCTGAGGTGTCTCACGTTATCAACATT